>NW_024544428.1:0-31819 GCF_018167655.1 Microtus oregoni | reverse complement strand
ATCCTTATGAGACCACATCCCTCCTTTGTCATCTGCCTATCCACACTACCTCTCTTGCCATATAGCCAATATTTCTTCCCTAAAACCTTATCAGACACAAATCTCTCCCTTTCATTCAACCAAGTGAACTCCCTCTCTCGCCATGTACCCACTATTTCTGGACCCATCCTTCCAAGACACTCATTCCTCCTTAGCCATACACCAAACCTAATACTCTCTCTTATAATGTTTCCACCATTTCTTCCCCCAAACGTTGTGATGGCCCAATCTGCCCCATGTCATGTACTCACCCAAACTCCCTCGCTAGCCATATATCCACCATGTCTGCCCCCATCCTGCTGTGACCCAAATCCTTCTCTTGCCATATGCCCACTGAAAATTCTTCTATTTTCATGTAACCACACAATTTCCTGTCTTGTGATGTAACCACCATTTCTTCCCCCAAACATGTCAGACCCAAATATATCCATGTTTATAAGCCCAACAAAACCCCCTCTCTTGACATATACCCACCCAAACTCTGTTTCATGAAATATACCATTTATTTCTGCCCCAAAACTTAAGAGACCCAAACACCCCCTGGTCATACAGCTACCCAAACTCCTCTCTGGGCATATACCCATCATTTTGCCACCAGCTTTGTGAGACCCTAATCTCTCCATTGTCGTATGCCCATCCAACGTATTTCTCTTGCTACATACTCACCATTGCTGCCCCTAAAGTGTATAAGACCCAAATCCCTCCCTTGTCATTTACCCAGCATACACCCTCTGTTGCTATATATCCACCATTTCTGACCCCATCTTTCTGAGACCCTAATCCCACCCTTCATATAATAACCCAAACTCCTCTCTTAACAGATATTCATGATTTCTGCCACCTGAGTATTTGAGAATCAAATCCTTCCCTTGTCATGTACCCACCCAAATATCTCTTATCATTTACCCATCATTACACTCTCCAAAGTATATGAGATCGAACTCCCTTCCCTGGTATTACCCACCCATATTCCCACTCTTTCCAAGCTCTCACCATTACTGCCCCAAAATTTTGGAGACACAAATCCCTCCCTTGTCTTCTACCCACACAAAATCCCCCTCTTCCATGCTCCCACCATTGTTTCCCAAACCTTTGGAGACTCAAATCCCAACCTTGTCTTCTTCCCACCCGAACTCCCCCTCTTCCATGCACCCTCCATTGTTGCCCAAACCTTTGGAGACCCAAATCCCACCCTTGTCTTCTTCCAACCCAAACATACCCACTTTCATGCACCCACCATTGCTGCCCAAACCTTTGGAGACCCAAATCCCTCCCTTGTCTTCTACCCACCCATGCTCCCTTTCTTTTCATGCACTCACCATTACTGCCCCAAAATCCCCCTCATCCAGGCACCCACCGATGATGCCCAAACGTTTGGAGACAAAAATCCCTCCCTTGTCTTCTTCCCACCCAAACTCCCCCTCTTCCATGCACCCATCATTCATGCCCAAACCTTTAAAAACACAAATCCCTCCCTTTTCTCCTACACACCCAAACTCCCTTTCTTCCATGCACCCACAAGTGATGCCCAAACCTTTGGAGACACAAATCCCTCCCTTGTCTTCTACCAACCCAAGTTCCCTTTCTTTTCATGCACTCACCATTACTGCCCAAATCCTTTGGAGACACAAATCCCTTCCTTGTCTTCTATCCACCCTAACTCCCCCTCTTCCATGCACCCACCATTGATGACCAATTCTTTGGAGACCCAAATCCCTCCCTTGTCATCTTCCCACCCAAACTCCCTTTCTTTTCATGCCCTCACCATTACTGCCCCAAAACTTTGGAGACCCAAATCCCTCCCTTGTCTTCTTCCCACCCAAACTCCCCGTCTTCCATGCACCCACCATTGATGCCCAAACCTTTGGAGACACAAATCCCTCCCTTGTCTCCTACCCACCAAAACTCCCTCTCTTTCCATGCTCTCACCGTTAAAGCCACAAAATTTTGGAGACCCTAATCCCTCCCTTGTCTTCTTCCCACACAAACTCGCCTCTTTTATGCACCCACAATTAATGCCCAAACCTTTGTAGACCCAAATCCCTCCCTTGTCTTCTACCAACCCAAACTCCCCCTCTTTCCATGAACCCACTATGACTGTCCCAAACCTAGTGAAGAACAAATCTCTCCATTGCCATTCACCCACCCATCTTCCCTCTCTTCTCCTATAACCATCATTTTTCCTTCCCTTTCCTGGTTTCGCCTTTAGTCACTGTAAAAGACACATAGCTTTTCAACTAAATTGAATTTATTTTCAATTTAAGAAATTTATACCAATGCAATTTTCTTTGTCATATTTGGGCATTCCCCGTCTTCATGATAGCCATCTTATTGGCTCTCCCCCTCATCGGCTGCTGCGACCACGCTTGCTTCTCCAGTAGTGTGCACCTCGGCTTCCTTTTCAGGCTCCTCCTCCTTAGGTTCAGGCATTGCAGTAACAGCTTTCACTTTGATTTTCTTCCGTTCGAGGGCAGCTGCCTCTTCGGCCTCCCTCTTTCTCTTGTTCCTCTTCTTTGAGGAGTGCTTCCGGTGTTTGCTTTTCTTGTGTGCCTGGAATGGCAAGAGGTGAACACAAGAATTAGTTAATAGAGGGAGAAGTCAGGAGAGGCATGTGAAGGACACTTTGTCGGAAGAGGTGAGAATTGATAAGGGATTTATGCCAGGAAGGAGAGAGGTAGTGACTTTAGGTAAGAGTAAATGAGTAGAGGAGGGAGCTCCAGTAGGGTTCGTCAACTCACCTTTCCGCACGACATGTAAGGTGGATACTGCTTTAGAGCTGCCTTTGTCTTCACCATAAGGACTGGCCCGTTAGCTGCCATCGGAACATCACTACTGGATGTTGGGAGGTCCATGTCGGACAGTGATTCCTTAGGTTCCTTTGCTAGAGTCTCCATCACCAAGTCGCGTGAGCGCCTGTTGTTTCTCCCTCGAGGGGCTGTGAACAACTGGCAGTGTAGGGAAGGCCACACCCTCAGACCTGAGTCATCATCAAGGTCTCGACCAATAGTAGGTGAGCTTGTGCTCTGACATCACAAAGCCTGGTTCTGACCCACAAGAATGCCTGGGGAAGGAAGGAACAAATAGTGGACTGTACCACTCCTGACACTTTGATGATAGGGGGAAGATATTGAGAAGGCAAAGGGAGTTTGGGTTTAGAAGGAGACTTTGTTTAATAACTCTAAGGCAAATTTTCCACCTCAAACTTTTTTACATATCTACCTTTGTTGTGGTAGAACACATGACAGATCATTTGCTTCTCCAAATTCTTCAACAATACAACCCCTGTCAATGGTTCAGTCCAAAATGTCCGCCTCAATCTTTGGCTAGTATCTTGAATGTCTTCCCTAAAATCATTCCCAAATAACATTCCTACTCCATGGCTTAGCCTGTTGACCGTACACACACACACTCACACACACATACACACACACACACACACACACACACACACACACGAATACTTGCATCTCCACATTCCTCTGTACCTAATGAATATACGCAAACCAGTGTCCATATCTTGTCTGGCTGTGTAGCAACAAATCATGGCCTCCAGGCTTCCACCTTATCCCAAGTCAGGTGACCCAGCCTAGCCTCAATATCTCTTTTACTGTGGTGAGCATACAGCCTCCTTTAATATACTCACTCACCTAAGGAGGCTTTCTACAACCAACATAAGCCCAGTCCATAACCAGGGTTCTCCTATCTTCTGGTGTCTAGCCTATTGAGAATATCACACAGTATTAGACACTTGATTTTTAACATTCTGTTATGTATAACCTGGAAACCATAAGAAATGTTCAATCTTGGTCTGGACTCCTTGCCTTATAGTAGTGAATTTTAGGCTTCAACATGTTGCAGCCTATTTAGAACATTTTTCCTATATTATAGAGAACATCTGGGCTACAGCCAGATATAATCCTATTTAGATAAACCAACAGGGGTCTTAGAGTTGCCCATACCTCTTCACACCATACCCAGACTTCCTATGTCCCCCTCCAGGATTTATCCAGGTGAAGATATCCATACTCTGTAATTGGTTTTCCATATTCAGTGGAATTTATCCTAGATTGAATAGTCCCTGTCCCATCAAAGAATGGACCCTTGCACTCTGCAGTAGTGATTTGTGGCATGTTTTAGGGACACAAATCTCAAAACACAGCATGATCCCACCAGCTACTACTATTCTGTAGCCAACACTGAGAGTTCCCCAACACTTATCATACCTGTACTGGCTAATGGAATAACCCCACTCCTTATGAAAAGTTATCGTGTCCTCCTAAAGTTCGAACCTAGTGAATATTTCCTGTTCCAAATACTGTTTTTCCACATCCCTCCAAACATAGCTCGTATTGATGTGGGATTCCATTTTGTATATCTATGTATCATTATGATCCATACCAGCAAGGCTCTCACTGGTAGCTGCTGGTTTTCTCCTTCAGCAGCTACATGGCATCTCCCTGACTCTGCCTACTTTCTCTCTATATCTCTGTTCAGATTTCCTGCCTGGCTATATTCTACTAATCGATTGCCCAAAGCATCTTCTTGAATAACCAATGGTAATAAAACATATTCATAGCATATAGGATTCCTAGTCCCATCAAATCCTCCTGTGCTGTAGACAACATATACATTCCCACTGAGACAACCCCAACCTCATCAAACCACAGGATCTCTGGCTGACTACATAATATCACAGCATGCCAAGACTGTCCAAATCCTTCTACAATGCCAAGAGAAGTAAGTGCACCTTTCGAGCAGATAATTCTTTTCCTACTCCAGTAGAGTCCAGACCTGATGAAACATCCAGTGAGAACTCTAAAAGAGCTGTTTTCTCACACTTATAGTGACTTTTAGCTGTTTGCTGAGTTCCAAACCCTAGGCTCCATCTTAGTCCTACCGTGCTTTGATAGATAGTTCTAAGCTTCTGCTGGCACTTTCCCTCCAACTGGCCTTGTCCTAGCACATTCTTTTGTGCTGTATCCAGCATCTACATTCCCAACAGTAACCATCCTACCTGAATCCCTCTGCAGGATGATTCCGATGCCTAAACCACTTCATTATATAACCAGACATCCCACAACCACCACGACCCAACTTTAGCCAATTGAGTAACCCACTACACACAAGTGAATATTTGATTTTCCACTTGCTGTCTGACTTACAGCTGCCTCATGTGCCTTGCATTTGCAAATTTTAGGCCTGTGAAGGTTTTCAAAGCCTTCAGCCAAGACTAGGTCCAGCAATTCCTTCTTTGGTATAGTCAACAGTTAGGCTCCCCTGAATTTAACACACCTACACCCATGCATGAAATAGTTGCCCTGCTTTCACAACTCCATTTCCAATCCAGACTTTCCATATCTTCCCCAAAGACCAAGCCCAGAATATTTCCCTTACCAGATAGCGTTTCCCCATATGCCAACAAACAGATAATATGTCACTACAAGTGTCCAAGTCTAGTTTTTGCCACTGATATTCTTGCATGTTGTAGTAATGCTCACAGGATTCAACAGAGTTCCAAATGCGAGGGCCGAATCCCAGCATCTACTCCTGTCCTCCAACCAACATACATTGTCCTACAAGGACCTGCGCTGCTTGAATCTACATATAGTACTCATTTTGCTAACTATCTTACCCGAATCCAAATTCTGTATTCCTGAGTCCTCCACCATGGTATGGCCTGGTAAGTACTCACTCCCTCACAACCAGATATTTCATATTCTTTCTCTATCTGGATCTAGCCTCTTTCCCAAAGTCATTATACAAATTTAGTTTGATCACCTAAGTAGCAATATCTAGGCTTCTATAATTTCGGAAATCCCATATCTTGGCCTTCCACATGTGCGATTGCCGACATACATGCAGCAGACAAGTTCCTACCTTCACCCACCCACAGTACCCTCTGTGGTACCTGCAGCACCCTACTCCACTACATTCCTAATGTTCTCCTCCAGGAACTTGCTTCTTATATATGCCACCAACCAATACTTGTTTTCCATATCCATCTGCATCTAGCTTGAGTTTAACAGCCAGCACCCCTGCATAATCTGGCTGTTTGCCTCTTGAGTCAAGGGTCTTCTCGGGAGTATGGTCCCAAATAACTCAGCTCAGACTATTCTCAGGAATCCTCCTTTTCTGTCGTGAACATCTAGGCTTTGCTAGCACTTACCCTGCACTAGTACATCCACGGGACACTTTAGGTACAATATAGATCATTATTCCTTATTCAGATTTTCTATGTCTTCCCAGGTTTTAACTTGTTGACTTTAGTTACCCACTCAGTACTTTGTACATAGAGGGCTTGATCTACCCAAGTTGCAACAACCAGTGTCCTTGTCTTCTCCAGCTGCCTCCATAGCAATCTCTGGCATTCTTAGACCCATCAACTTTTTCTGTGCGGTTGACAGCATCTAGATTCCCACAAAGACTATCAGTCTCTCATAGAACCAGAGGAGTTGTGGCTGCCCTACATGACCATTCTATCCCCAGACTATCAGAATACTCCTCCATCGTCTAGATTTCAGAGCACTGCTCTGCATCCTATCATTGTTTTTCTAATCCAGTGGAGTCCAGACTGGTTGGAACATCCAGTGTCATCCCTAGATTTCAATAGTAGTGACTTCTAGCTGTTGGTAGGGTTCCAAATCCTTTGTTCCATCTTAGTCCCACCATGGTCTCTTAGGCTGAATGCAACATATAGTGTCCTGCATGAATCTCCTGTAACAATACTTACACACAGGACACTCTAGGCTACCTATACAACACAACTTAATACCCAGATTTCCCAGAATACCCATGTACTCCCCAGAGTCAAGCCTGTAGACTAACACCAAATGTACTCATCATACATGATTTTCTACAACTTGCTGAATTGATCACAGTACTTTAGCCTACATAGACAACCTATAACACATAACAGGTGCCTCTAGGATTCAGTAGGGTGTAAAATCTCACACCCCAGCACAGCCCCTCCATCTATTCATGTGCTATAGTTAACATTTAGTTTTTCTACAATAGTTGTCCTATCTATGGCCACAGGACTAGATGTTCACTATACCATGGCACTCTATACACAAACTTCCCATCCACTCCCCAGAGTCTAGTTCCTGAAACTCCAAACACAACCCAATATTTCTGTTTTCTTGTCATGCAAAACATAAATCCCATGCTGCATGCAGTTTGGCACAGATGTCTGGACTCCTAGCCTTGCTGTAATGACCCCTAGAATTCAACAAGGTCCCCATTCCTTGGCCCTAGCCTATGCCAAGCATTTTGTCCTTGGCTGTAGCCTACATCTATGCTCCCATAGGGATGTACCCTAGCCCTGTCTACCCACATCTACTTTCAGAAAGCCTTGTGACACATAAAATACACCAATAAATACACAGACTTCCTGTGGTCTCCTCCTGGGTGAGCCTGGTGTTTACATCCCTATCTGACATTTTATTTTCTGGCGTAACTAGAATGGTCGAACATCCAGTGACCATGACTAGTGTGGCTATGAGTTCCTTGTCCTTGATGGCTCTAGGCTTCTGCAGACTCTGGTTCCTCCAACTGACCTTGTCCTAGCCTATTCCTTTGTGCTATATCCAACTTCCATACTCTCAACTTGAACCATTCTACCTTCATTCAATCACAAGTGACATTTAAATGATTAAGCCACCTATCTTTGTCCCTAGACATCCCACATGCTCGGCCTCCAGGGTTTAGCCTAGTGAGTAATAACCAACACAAACATGAATACTTGTTTTTCCACATGCAGCCTGACCTACTAGAACCACATTTGCCTTCCATTTGCGAGCTTTAGGCATCTACAGGTTTGAATGTTTGCAGACAAGCTTAGGCCCAGCAACTTCTACTATGCTTTAGTGAACAGCTAGGCTCCCTCTGCACTAAACGTTCTTGCACACATGCCCAGACTGTCCATATCCTCCTACAAAGACTATAGAGGTATGCACCCTTCTGCAGAGATAATTGTTTTCCCAAACTAGTGGAGTCCAGACAATCTAGTGGCATCCCTAGAATAGTGCTTGTTCTCACTCGCAATGACTTACTTATATCTACCTATCTGTCTTTCTATCTATCTATTTTTAATCTGAGGGAAGTCTTCTCTATGTAACTTTGAAGTCTATTTTTGCACTAGCTCTGTAGACCAGGTTGGCTTCACACTCACAGAGATCCTCCTGCCTCTGCCTCCCAAGTGCTATGATTAAAGTCATGCACCACCACCACCCATCCTTGTAGTGACTTCTAACTTTTGTCAATGTCCAAAATCCTTTGCTTCATGTTCTTCTTTGCTATAGGTAAGATCTTGGTTCCTGCATGAAGTTCCTGTTACAACACTTAGCCACAGAACACTGTGTGCTGCCTATACAACCCAACTCTGTACTCAGATTCCCCATGACCTCTCCAGAGTCAGGCCTGTTAATTATCCCTAACATACTCATCATAAATGTTTTTGCACATCCTGCTGAATCTATACCAGTACCCCAGCCTAGACAAACAACTTATACTTCAGATTAGAGGCCTTCAGGCTTCATCATGGTCCCAAATCTCATACACCCCCAATTTCAGTGCTATAAGGAACAATTAGAGTGCCACTAGTACTTGCCCTATCCACAGGCACAGGACTAGATGTTGACTATACTACCCCTCTCTATACACAAACTTTCTGTGTTCTCTTCCAGGGCCTAGTCTATTGGATATTCCACATACATCCCAATATTTCTGTTTTCATATCCTGTAGCGTGTAAATCATGAGCCTTAGGCAGTGCCACCATAGTAGCCTGAAATCTTTGCCTTGCAGTAATGATCTCTAACTTCAACAAAGTCCTAAATCCTAGTTCCCAGTTTAGTCCCAGTATTTCATCCTTTGCTCTAGCCTACATGGTGTGCTCCTGGGAGGATCATCAGTCGTCGTACCAAACTAAGAATATTGCATACTATATTAATGAACAACCTAGAAAGATATGTCCATGAATGCAATAGTGGTACAAACTTTCTGGGAATAATCAGCTCCTTAAGAGTGAATTTAAGGTCTACTCTATAGAAAGCAACACATGCCTGCTGCTGTAAGCTTTGTGGAGAACATATGGTTATGGAGATCCAAGGCCCCAGTATTGAACCTCATACTATTATTTTGTTAAATGAATGGAGTATCAAGCTTCACTCTACATTCATACCTCGATAACTACAGATTAGTGCAGTTCTCAGACCTCCTCAGAGACCTTGGTGCAGTAGATTATGTTTAAAAAAGACATTCACAACTGGTCATCCTGGAAAAAAAATGAGAGTATGTGCAATGGGATATTTGTAGCCCTCTCTTCAAGACTCAGGTACCATTGCAGGGAGCATTTAAAAAGATTTTATGAGTCTGAGGCTGCAGATGCCAAGAGTGAAATTGTGATCTCAAGACATGACAGAGTCATTGCTCTCACAAATACAGAGCCATCGTGATTGTATGCAAAGGCCTGTGTAAGATGAGGCCAGGTCATATTCCAGTATGCTTGGTGACTAAGCACTCAAATATATGCCAGTATGGTTTCCATCCACATTAACTCTCACACTTCTCTAGAAGCCACCAACTGTCAGGAGTTTGCCAGTTAGACTCTGGAGCCCTCCTACAGTGCATCTTTGACTATGGGGGATGGCTCAGAAGTCTGTACTTCTAACTGACAACCTACTGACAGTTGGTGGCTTCTAGAGAAATGTGACAGTTAATGAAAGGGAATGAAAAACAGGCTCTCATGTACTTGAATACTTACTTAGTTACCAAGAAGTGCAACTGTTTGGGAAATTAGGAGGTGTGACCATGCTGGAATGAATATAGGCTTTGTGGATAATATATGTCACTGAGGGTGGGTTTTGAGGTTTACATTCCCACATCAGGCCTCGTCTCTCTCTCTCTCTACCTACTACTGATGAATCAGTTGGTATGGACTCAACAACAGGCCCAGTGCCGTGTTTGCCTGAATCCTGACATGATGATCATGAATTAATTTCCTAAAATTATAGGCAAACATCCAATTAACTAGTGATAAAGAGATCCAGAGACCCTTTCAAGTCTCTTGCATCTTGAAGTCCTGAACTGAGATTAGAGTTTAGCTAGAGGGACAGGGTATTGACATATAAGCAGTTGTGGTCAGGAGGTGGCATCTACCCTCCCTTAGCTCACCCATCATTGTCTAATTGTTAGTCTTATCTGGCAAGGTGGTTTGATAGTAGGAATTGTGTGAAATCTCTTTAAGAAGACAAGGTTTTCCTTTGGGTAGAGAACATTGCTTTACGTGGCATGAGATTTCTGTAGAAATACTCATTACGTTGAAGTCAATGATTTGACTGTTCTGATAGATCAAGCTACACAATTGTCTCATTAGTATATCCTCATTTCTGCTAGGCCTGTTATGTAAGCAGCCCATTCTAAAAGCCCTATTAAAACACAAATTTTTTATAAAGGATAACCAAGGGTAAACCTGTCACTTCAAATTACCATTCCTTTCACTGAGATGTGATCAGTAGATTTGAGTTTGCTGGGTGATTATTGCTCCTGGGGAGATTTCCTTACTTACATTGGATGGTGAGGTATAAAACCAACATTCAAAAAAAGTTGCCAAACAGGAAACATAACAGCTATTTGTGGGGATAACTGTCACTCACACACTTCACCTCAGATAGGTTGAGACATTCATACTGTGAAGTTTTGCCCGGATCTTGCAAAATACATGGATGGTGGAGCACAGTCTTCTTCATCCGTATCTATGAGATTAGATAAATGTAGCAATTTGGATTCAATGCTCCATAATTACCTCTATGAGTCTTACAGTGCATGTGTGGTATGACCCTCAAATCTGTGGGAACCAAAGTCCCTTCTTTGTCATATGCTAACCCAAATTTTCTTCTTTTTATATATCAAACCATATTCCTTTTCTGGCCTCTATCCCTATAGTATACAAAATGTCAGATTTTCCATCTTCAACACCAAAGAGTCTTCTGTGTCATATACCCACCTAAATCAATTTTCTAGGCCTCAACTTGAAATTTGAGTTCAAGGTGTGGTTCATACAATACACGCAATCAAATCCATCTTTATCGTAAATTCATGAAAATTGTTTATCTGCCATCAAACTTTGAAAAACCATAATCTCTCCCATATCATATACCAACCCAATCTCTCTCTCTCTCTCTCTCTCTCTCTCTCTCTCTCTCTCTCTCCCCACTGTTGCTGCCTTCATCCTTATGAGACCACATCCCTCCTTTGTCATCTGCCTATCCACACTACCTCTCTTGCCATATAGCCAATATTTCTTTCCTAAAACCTTATCAGACACAAATCTCTCCCTTTCATTCAACCAAGTGAACTCCCTCTCTCGCCATGTACCCACTATTTCTGGACCCATCCTTCCAAGACACTCATTCCTCCTTAGCCATACACCAAACCTAATACTCTCTCTTATAATGTTTCCACCATTTCTTCCCCCAAACGTTGTGATGGCCCAATCTGCCCCATGTCATGTACTCACCCAAACTCCCTCGCTAGCCATATATCCACCATGTCTGCCCCCATCCTGCTGTGACCCAAATCCTTCTCTTGCCATATGCCCACTGAAAATTCTTCTATTTTCATGTAACCACACAATTTCCTGTCTTGTGATGTAACCACCATTTCTTCTCCCAAACATGTCAGACCCAAATATATCCATGTTTATAAGCCCAACAAAACCCTCTCTCTTGATATATACCCACCCAAACTCTGTTTCATGAAATATACCAATTATTTCTGCCCCAAACCTTAAGAGACCCAAACACCCCCTGGTCATACAGCTACCCAAACTCCTTTCTGGGCATATACCCATCATTTTGCCACCAGCTTTGTGAGACCCTAATCTCTCCATTGTCATATGCCCATCCAAAGTATTTCTCTTGCTACATACTCACCATTGCTGCCCCTAAAGTGTATAAGACCCAAATCCCTCCCTTGTCATTTACCCAGCATACTCCCTCTGTTCCTATATATCCACCATTTCTGACGCCATCTTTCTGAGACCCTAATCCCACCCTTCATATAATAACCCAAACTCCTCTCTTAACAGATACTCATGATTTCTGCCACCTGAATATTTGAGAATCAAATCCTTCCCTTGTTATGTACCCACCCAAATGTCTCTTATCATTTACCCATCATTACACTCTCCAAATTATATGAGATCCAACTCCCTTGCCTGGCATTACCCACCCATATTCCCACTCTTTCAAGCTCTCACCATTACTGCCCCAAAATTTTGGAGACACAAATCCCTCCCTTGTCTTCTACCCACACAAAATCCCCCTCTTCAAGGCACCCACCATTGATGCCCAAACTTCTGGAGACCCAAATCCCTCCCTTTTTTCCTACCCACCCAAACTCCCTCTCTTCCATGCACCCACAATTGATGCCCAAACATTTGGAGACCCAAATCCCTCCCGTGTTTTCTACCCACCCAAACTCACTCTCTTTCCATGCACTCACCATTACTGCTCCAAACATATGGAAACCCAAATCCCTCCCTTGTCTTCTACCTACCCAAACTCCCCCTCTTCCATGCACCCACCATTGTTGCCCAAACCTTTGGAGACACAAATCCCAACCTTGTCTTCTTCCCACCCGAACTCCCCCTCTTCCATGCACCCACCATTGTTGCCCAAACCTTTGGAGACCCAAATCCCACCCTTGTCTTCTTCCAACCCAAACATCCCCACTTTCATGCACCCACCATTGATGCCCAAACCTTTGGAGACCCAAATCCCACACTTGTCTTCTACCCACCCATGATCCCTTTCTTTAATGCACTCACCATTACTGGCCCAAAATCCCCCTCATCCTGGCACACACCAATGATGCCCAAACGTTTGGAGACAAAAATCCCTCCCTTGTCTTCTTCCCACCCAAACTCCCCCTCTTCCATGCACCCATCATTCATGCCCAAACCTTTAAAAACACAAATCCCTCCCTTGTCTCCTACACAACCAAACTCCCTTTCTTCCATGCACCCACAAGTGATGCCCAAACATTTGGAGACACAAATCCCTCCCTTGTCTTCTACCAACCCAAGTTCCCTTTCTTTTCATGCACTCACCATTACTGCCCAAATCCTTTGGAGACACAAATCCCTTCCTTGTCTTCTATCCACCCTAACTCCCCCTCTTCCATGCACCCACCATTGATGACCAATTCTTTGGAGACCCAAATCCCTCCCTTGTCATCTTCCCACCCAAACTCCCTTTCTTTTCATGCCCTCACCATTACTGCCCCAAAACTTTGGAGACCCAAACCCCTCCCTTGTCTTCTTCCCACCCAAACTCCCCGTCTTCCATGCACCCACCATTGATGCCCAAACCTTTGGAGACACAAATCCCTCCCTTGTCTCCTACCCACCAAAACTCCCTCTCTTTCCATGCTCTCACCGTTAAAGCCACAAAATTTTGGAGACCCTAATCCCTCCCTTGTCTTCTTCCCACACAAACTCGCCTCTTTTATGCACCCACAATTAATGCCCAAACCTTTGTAGACCCAAATCCCTCCCTTGTCTTGTACCAACCCAAACTCCCCCTCTTTCCATGAACCCACTATGACTGTCCCAAACCTAGTGAAGAACAAATCTCTCCATTGCCATTCACCCACCCATCTTCCCTCTCTTCTCCTATAACCATCATTTTTCCTTCCCTTTCCTGGTTTCGCCTTTAGTCGCTGTAAAAGACACATAGCTTTTCAACTAAATTGAATTTATTTTCAATTTAAGAAATTTATACCAATGCAATTTTCTTTGTCATATTTGGGCATTCCCCGTCTTCATGATGGCCATCTTATTGGCTCTCCCCCTCATCGGCTGCTCCGACCACGCTTGCTTCTCCAGTAGTGTGCACCTCGGCTTCTTTTCAGGCTCCTCCTCCTTAGGTTCAGGCATTGCAGTAACAGCTTTCACTTTGATTTTCTTCCGTTCGAGGGCAGCTGCCTCTTCGGCCTCCCTCTTTCTCTGGTTACTCTTCTTTGAGGAGTGCTTCCAGTGTTTGCTTTTCTTGTGTGCCTGGAATGGCAAGAGGTGAACACAAGAATTAGTTAATAGAGGGAGAAGTCAGGAGAGGCATGTGAAGGACACTTTGTCGGAAGAGGTGAGATTGATAAGGGATTTATGCCAGGAAGGAGAGAGGTAGTGACTTTAGGTAAGAGTAAATGAGTAGAGGAGGGAGCTCCAGTAGGGTTCGTCAACTCACCTTTCCGCACGACATGTAAGGTGGATACTGCTTTAGAGCTGCCTTTGTCTTCACCATAAGGACTGGCCCGTTTGCTGCCATCGGAACATCACTACTGGATGTTGGGAGGTCCATGTCGGACAGTGATTCCTTAGGTTCCTTTGCTAGACTCTCCATCACCAAGTCGCATGAGCACTTGTTGTTTCTCCCTCGAGGGGCTGTGAACAACTGGCAGAGTAGGGAAGGCCACACCCTCAGACCTGAGTCATCATCAAGGTCTCGACCAATAGTAGGTGAGCTTGTGCTCTGACATCACAAAGCCTGGTTCTGACCCACAAGAATGCCTGGGGAAGGAAGGAACATATAGTGGACTGTACCACCCCTGACACTTTGATGATAGGGGGAAGATATTGAGAAGGCAAAGAGAGTTTGGGTTTAGATGGTGACTTTGTTTAATAACTCTAAGGCAAATTTTCCACCTCAACCTTTTTTACATATCTACCTTTGTTGTGGTAGAACACATGACAGATCATTTGCTTCTCCAAATTCTTCAACAATACTATCCCTGTCAATGGTTTAGTCCAAAATGTCCGCCTCAATCTTTGGCTAGTATCTTGAATGTCTTCCCTAAAATCATTCCCAAATAACATTCCTACTCCATGGCTTAGCCTGTTGACCGTACACACACACACTCACACACATACACACACACACACACACACACACACACACACACACACACGAATACTTGCATCTCCACATTCCTCTGTACCTAATGAATATACGCAAACCAGTGTCCATATCTTCTCTGGCTGTGTAGCAACAAATCATGGCCTCCAGGCTTCCACCTTATCCCAAGTCAGGTGACCCAGCCTAGCCTCAATATCTCTTTTACTGTGGTGAGCATACAGCCTCCTTTAATATACTCACTCACCTAAGGAGGCTTTCTACAACCAACATAAGCCCAGTCCATAACCAGGGTTCTCCTATCTTCTGGTGTCTAGCCTATTGAGAATATCACACAGTATTAGACACTTGATTTTTAACATTCTGTTATGTATAACCTGGAAACCATAAGAAATGTTCAATCTTGGTCTGGACTCCTTGCCTTATTTTAGGCTTCAACATGTTGCAGCCTATTTAGAACATTTTTCCTATATTATAGAGAACATCTGGGCTACAGCCAGATATAATCCTATTTAGATAAACCAACAGGGGTCTTAGAGTTGCCCATACCTCTTCACACCATACCCAGACTTCCTATGTCCCCCTCCAGGATTTATCCAGGTGAAGATATCCATACTCTGTAATTGGTTTTCCATATTCAGTGGAATTTATCCTAGATTGAATAGTCCCTGTCCCATCAAAGAATGGACCCTTGCACTCTGCAGTAGTGATTTGTGGCATGTTTTAGGGACACAAATCTCAAAACACAGCATGATCCCACCAGCTACTCCTATTCTGTAGCCAACACTGAGAGTTCCCCAACACTTATCATACCTGTACTGGCTAATGGAATAACCCCACTCCTTATGAAAAGTTATCGTGTCCTCCTAAAGTTCGAACCTAGTGAATATTTCCTGTTCCAAATACTGTTTTTCCACATCCCTCCAAACATAGCTCATATTGATGTGGGATTCCCTTTTGTATATCTATGTATCATTATGATCCATACCAGTAAGGCTCTCACTGGTAGCTGCTGGTTTTCTCCTTCAGCAGCTACATGGCATCTCCCTGACTCTGCCTACTTTCTCTCTATATCTCTGTTCAGATTTCCTGCCTGGCTATATTCTACTAATCGATTGCCCAAAGCATCTTCTTGAATAACCAATGGTAATAAAACATTTTCATAGCATATAGGATTCCTAGTCCCATCAAATCCTCCTGTGCTGTAGACAACATATACATTCCCACTGAGACAACCCCAACCTCATCAAACCACAGGATCTCTGGCTGACTACATAATATCACAGCATGCCAAGACTGTCCAAATCCTTCTACAATGCCAAGAGAAGTAAGTGCACCTTTCGAGCAGATAATTCTTTTCCTACTCCAGTAGAGTCCAGACCTGATGAAACATCCAGTGAGAACTCTAAAAGAGCTGTTTTCTCACACTTATAGTGACTTTTAGCTGTTTGCTGAGTTCCAAACCCTAGGCTCCATCTTAGTCCTACTGTGCTTTGATAGATAGTTCTAAGCTTCTGCTGGCACTTTCCCTCCAACTGGACTTGTCCTAGCACATTCTTTTGTGCTGTATCCAGCATCTACATTCCCAACAGTAACCATCCTACCTGAATCCATCTGCAGGATGATTCCGATGCCTAAACCACTTCATTATATAACCAGACATCCCACAACCACCAGGACCCAACTTTAGCCAATTGAGTAACCCACTACACACAAATGAATATTTGATTTTCCACTTGCTGTCTGACTTACAGCTGCCTCATGTGCCTTGCATTTGCAAATTTTAGGCCTGTGAAGGTTTTCAAAGCCTTCAGCCAAGACTAGGTCCAGCAACTCCTTCTTTGGTATAGTCAACAGTTAGGCTCCCCTGAATTTAACACACCTACACCCATGCATGAAATAGTTGCCCTGCTTTCACAACTCCATTTCCAATCCAGACTTTCCATATCTTCCCCAAAGACCAAGCCCAGAATATTTCCCTTACCAGATAGCGTTTCCCCATATGCCAACAAACAGATCATAAGTCACTACAAGTGTCCAAGTCTAGTTTTTGCCACTGATATTCTTGCATGCTGTAGTAATGCTCACAGGATTCAACAGAGTTCCAAATGCGAGGGCCGAATCCCAGCATCTACTCCTGTCCTCCAACCAACATACATTGTCCTACAAGGACCTGCGCTGCTTGAATCTACATATAGTACTCATTTTGCTATCTTACCCGAATCCAAATTCTGTATTCCTGAGTCCTCCACCATGGTATGGCCTGGTAAGTACTCACTCCCTCACAACCAGATATTTCATATTCTATCTCTACCTGGATCTAGCCTCTTTCCCAAAGTCATTATACAAATTTAGTTTGATCACCTAAGTAGCAATATCTAGGCTTCTATAATTTCGGAAATCCCATATCTTGGCCTTCCACGTGTGCGACTGCCGACATACATGCAGCAGACAAGTTGCTACCTTCACCCACCCACAGTACCCTCTGTGTTACCTGCAGCACCCTACTCCACCACATTCCTAATGTTCTCCTCCAGGAACTGGCTTCTTATATATTCCACCAACCAATACTTGTTTTCCATATCCATCTGCATCTAGCTTGAGTTTAACAGCCAGCACCCCTGCATAATCTGGCTGTTTGCCTCTTGATTCAAGGGTCTTCTCGGGAGTATGGTCCCAAATAACTCAGCT
Organism: Microtus oregoni; assembly: GCF_018167655.1. Lineage (NCBI taxonomy): Eukaryota > Metazoa > Chordata > Mammalia > Rodentia > Cricetidae > Microtus > Microtus oregoni. Next base: position 14,179 of record NW_024544428.1, on the reverse strand, counting down.
CAGACTATTCTCAGGAATCCTCCTTTTCTGTCGTGAACATCTAGGCTTTGCTAGCACTTACCCTGCACTAATACATCCACGGGATACTTTAGGTACAGTATAGAGCATTATTCCTTATTCAGATTTTCTGTCTTCCCAGGTTTTAACTTGTTTAGTTTAGTTACCCACTCAGTACTTTGTACATAGAGGGCTTGATCTACCCAAGTTGCAACAGCCAGTGTCCTGGTCTTCTCCAGCTGCCTCTATAGCAATCTCCGGCATTCTTAGACCCATCAACTTTTTCTGTGCTGTTGACAGCATCTAGATTCCCACAAAGACTATCAATCTCTCATAGAACCAGAGGAGTTGTGGCTGCCCTATATGACCATTCTATCCCCAGACTATCAGTATCATGGTTATCATTTTCTTGACAACTAGTATCCACTTATAAGTGAGTATATACCATGTTTCTCTTCCTGGGTCTGTGTTACCTCTCTCAGGAAACTTTTTTCTAGTTGCATCCATTTGCCAGCAAAATTTATGATGCAATTTTTAACAGATGATTAATTTTCCATGGTGTAAATGCACCACATTCTCTTAATCCATATCGGCTGTTTCTAGTGTCTGCCTATTATAAATAAAGCTACAATGAAAATGGTTTAACAAGTGTCCTTGTGGTAGGGCTGAGTGTCCTTTGGGTATATGCCCAAGATTAGTAGAGCTGAGTCTTGAAGTAAGTTCTTCTGAGGAAATACTATATTGATTTCCATAGTGACTTCACAGGTTTCTACTCCCACCATCAATTAGGGAGTGATCCCTTGATCCATATCCTCAGCAGCACGAGTTGTCTGTCACTTATTTTACTGATCTTAGCCATTTTGACAAGTGTAAGATGAAATCTCAAAGTAGTTTTGATTTACATTTGTCTGATGGCTAAGTATGTTGAACATTTAGGTGGGTTTTTTTCCATTTGAGATTCTTCTATTGAGAATATTCTGTTTACATATATGTCTATTTTAAAATTGGATTATTTGTTGGTTGATATCTGGTTCCACAAGTTCTTCATATATTTTGAATATTAATCCATTAGTAACTTTGCAAATATAATGTTTTGTTACACTCAATATGTTATGTAGCAATATTGTAGCATCTGAGAATCTCATTAATCAGTTGATTCTCAAAAATATTGTTTAGTAAATTATGAAACCCATTAAAATAATTATTTCTAAATTTATTAATGAAATACAAAGAATGTGAATGGAGTCTAACAAAAAAGAAACTGGACTTTTCAAGTTAATTTTTCTTAATATGACAGAACCCTATATAATTTAAAAATCAGAGTACTTATCAGTAGAAGTACATCTACACATATATACATTTCTATGTTCCATTCTGTCAGTAAGCAGGAAGGAAAAGTGAATAGAATGATTATCTTTCTCATAGGGATTGTCCATCACAAATAGGAGTAATTACATATATGTTATGTAAGCTTTAATGAAACATTATACACAATTTTCTATTCTTGTTGTATAACTTATAAAATTTTAAGACATTAAAACTACATTAATTTATTATCAAGCAGACCTGAAGCTCAGAAATCCAAACTGAATTCATGTGAGCAGAGACACAGGTGCCCTCTATACATATTCTGAGGGAGAACCTCTTCCTTTACTGTACTTTCTAGGTATTTTGTACATTCCTCAGGTCCGACTACCTTCTTCATCCTCCAAACAGCAGAGCATAGTCATGATCTTCCCATGATGCTATCTCTGGTTTGCTTTGTCAGGCCAAGTAGTTTTCTGTTTAAGAGCCCTGGTGATTTTATTTGTTTCACTGGAAAATTCAGGATAGTCTTCTTATCAAGAGTTGACTGATTATCAAGTCAAATTCCATACATACCGCCAATTCCCCATTTTTATGTAACATGATTTATTCAGAGATGTTAGGGATCTGGCTGTGAATGACTTTGGGAGAGATCCACTATTCTTTTTACTACAACTTAATAGAATTAATATCTGCAGAGGAGAAAAATAAGAAGTGAAAAGTAAATATGGATTTTATCATCTTAAACATCTTTATTTGGCATCAGATGTAAATTATTCTATACAAAATATGAGAAATGTAGTTCTTGTCTGGACAGCTACTGTCTTGAAAATGAGAAAGGATATAATGTTTTATGAACAACTCTAATTGCGTAATGAGTGGTAAAAAATGCATTACATTGATTACAGAGTGAATGACAAATGAGGGACCTCTTTGACACTACATTTTTTTTCTCTCCTTTGTGTGTGAGTTTAATTAGTTTAGGCCTCCTCATTATAAACTGACTACCAATGCCACTTTATGCCCTCAAAATCTAAAATTCTAAGATCAAAGGCTATTACTCAGGTTTAATGGAAAATGTTTTTATATCATTTTTCAGTCTAACCTTTGACTTGACATTGCCATTTTGTATCATTAATAACATGACAAATCTATTTTGTATATATGTCCTGAGTTTGTAGCCTTCCTTTATAATGAGTCCAAGTATTGCATAGCCTTATCTAATATTTATCATTATTTTTCATAGTTCTTATGTCTTTATCTTCCCCTCCTCCCTACTAGGAATATAGAATAATCTGCAATATTAATTGCTTTTCCACTTGACTTCATATTTCTCTTTAAATAAAATAAAATCATGTCTCTTTGTCATTGTTCACTATGTGTGTTTCTGAATCATTACTTTTTAACATCCTCTCCTATGTCTAAGTTTTATAATGTGTCACATAAATGATAGGCATTTTTGATTAATGCATTAAACAATAAACCTGTTGAATATAAATATTTTCCAGCACTAACAAGATGACTACTGAAGGGGGATATCAGTAGGAGAAGGACAGGAAAGAGGGAAGACAATAGAGGACAAATATGTTACAGATATGAAAATATTACAAGGAAACTTACTATTTTTTTACCATAAATTAAGCAATAGAAATAAACCAAATACATATAAAATGACTAACAAGGCACTCGGACACTCACACACACACATTTCTTGGCACAAAGTTTTATCTCATTGCTTTAGCATTGGGCTTAATCATGTTTGCAGAATTGTTTATTTTCTCTGTGATATTAGGTACTATTTTAGTCAGTGTTTTATTATTGTAAAAATCATCAGGAAATGTCCAGCTTTATGACTTTATCTGGTAGCAAACAAAAGGTCAGGTTATAGAGAGATCCTCCTCTATGAATTTATCATAGCATCTTGCAACTTAAGCCACTTAATTTCCCTGTTTATGAGTTTGAGTGAGTCAACATAAAATTTCATTGAATGAAGAGCATGACTTTTGATTTCTTACGGTTCTTTTCTTTGTTTTCCACTTACCAAAATTCATCATTTTCTCCCTAACATTTTCTTTTGTGTTTTCACACATTCAGCGAGACTCAAATTGAATGTCTCCTTGTCTACAATGCCTCTTCCAGTGCACGAGTAGCTCAATATCCTTTTCTCTGTACCCCCGTTAATTTCTCAGAATTATCAATTCTTGCTCTTGTAAACACTTCATTTATTTATAGTTTCTATTAGGTTGTGAACTTTGACAAAGATTGACTGTCATTTGTATTCTCAAAAACTACTGAAGAATTATGTACATTCTGTATATGACTCTCATAGAATTAAATACACGAATCATTACACAAAGTTACAGCAATGGGTCGATGATATAAAAAATAATGTCCTTATTTCAAAGGAAAACAGAGTGAGGACTCGTAAATACAAGGCCAAAATTCTAGACTATCTTTTAGTAGAAATGGAAGGTAGGTCTCCACACCTAATGCTCTTTCAGTGTGCCTCTTAGTAACACTTTCCTGCAGTAATTTTTCTTGTGAATCATGAATATTACATTGAATCTATCCGACATTTATATTCCTGAGGTTTTCAAGAATATAAAAGTTAATAACAGGTTAAAGGTTGATGCACTAATCTCAGAAGATACAAAATGCTAGATATATTGAATAAAAATGACTACTAGAAGTGTTTAATTGTGAGAAGATGTACATGTTTTATGTCATGGTAGGAAGATACTTTTATGTGAAATTTTCCCATAGAGAGAATAAAATAAAATATTGATCACTTTTAGCAATTTATGAAGTAGTAGTTCTTCACTCTCTGACATCCCCAGAGAACAGTACTCAAGTAAATTTTTTAAGAGAGATTTTCTTCTTTGCCTCTCAAATTAATATGCTCAGAAATATTTTTATGAGTGAGAGGAAGCTAGTTATAAAACTCTCAAAAGAAAAATGAGAAAAAAAATTGTTATTTGAAATGACTGAGCAGGAATGTGCACAATTACTTTTCAATAACATATTTTACTTAATTATCTTCACATTTGCTTTGTTCCTGATTTTACATTTTTATTATAGACAATATGGCAATAATCTAATAATTTTAAAATTGTATATTATAAAAATTCAGGATGCTTTCATGCAACTACAACATGCATAGAAGTTTGGGTAGCTTAAATTGAGTATCTAACTTGTGATTGTTTTGAATTAGTGTGCATCTGTTCAATTTTTTTTCTTTGATTATTACAAACTATTCTTTACAATTTGCTAACAAATTATGTTAAAAAGGTATATCTAGTCAAAATGAAAACCATGTGTAGTAGGAGCGGCAGGCTGTGTTCCTGCCGGCCCCAGCTCCCGGCTGCCTGGCTAGATTATGCCCCGAAATAATTACAGGGAAACTGTATTATTTTAAACACTGCTTGTCCCATTAGCTCTAGCCTCTTACTGGCTAATTCTCACATCTTGATTAACCCATCTCTAATATTGTGTGTAGCACCACGAGGTGGTAGCTTACCAGAAAGGTTCTAACCTGTGTCCATCTCTGAGAGGAGAGCTATGGCGACTGCATTCTGTTCTTCTTTTCTTTTCTTTTCTTTTCTTTTTTTTTTGAGACAGGGTTTCTCTGTGGCTTTGGAGCCTGTCCAGGAACTAGCTCTGTAGACCAGGCTGGTCTCTCCAACTCACAGAGATCCGCCTGCCTCTGCCTCCCGAGTGCTGGGATTAAAGGCCTGCGCCACCATCGCCCATCTCCCAGCACTCTGTTCTGTCTACTCTGCCTACCTATGTTCTTTACCTATCAGCCAAGCAGTTTTCTTTATTAATTAACCAATAGACAGATGACCCTCCTCCATCAACTATGGACTTTGATTCAAATGATCATTGTCTAATTGATTTTTTATAATACCAGCTTTATTCATTCAGAATTTATCTTCCAATGTAAAAGTATTAAATAGCATGCAAATTGATTGAAATATTATTAAAAACAGTTATTGAGCAATAAGACACTAATAATCATTCACATTTTGTAGTTATAACAAAATGAATTATAATATTTATCACATTGAAAAAGCTACAATTCCAAAGTAAACCATTTGCAAGAAATTCATTGCAGATATATTTTTCTGCTACAAAAGATGATAATTGAAACAGGATATTTCCTGAAGATGTTTGTATGTTGAACCTCACACTTACTGCTATTTTTACAGTAGGTACATAACATTTTGCTCATAATGTCAAGGTTTCTGTGCTGACTCCAGTGCTTTGTATATGGAGTTGGAAATTAATTGAAAATGAAATCACAATTCTATTTTCACCTAAAAGCCTTTGGCATAACTATCATCAAATGACATATTTTAGAGATCATTTGTTATGTTTTAAAACATCTGAGTGTTCTTGTGTACTTTTGGTACATTTTCTATTGCTATAACAAAATGTATGGGATTAGGCTAGTTATTCAGAAGGACATTTATTTTTACTCATGCTTCTAAAAGTTCATCAAGTTTCTAGATTCTTTTAGCTTCTGGTGAAGGATCCATTGCAGAAATGCAAAGGCCTAACAGGTACTTTCCGAGATTGCACATAGAAGGAGTAACCTTTTTTATCATTGATGAATTGCTGCTTCTTTGGGGCATCATCATTGCTCAACCAATCACTGTTTTTGTAATCAGTGCTATAAGATCTTAACAGCATAGTAGTCATACAGCAAAGAGAAGATGTGTCTTTTGTGTATAAAATATATTTAGTGAGCAACAAAATTTATGTTGGAACATAATACATTCATGTGGCTATAGTTGGAAATGGGTTATTTTGGGGGGTGCGTTCATCTTCTCACATGGAAGGGTTATAAAGGCTCACTGAGCTATTGAACCTTCTTCTATGGATATATCAGAGGTTCTCTCACTTCTAGATGTTACAGAAGAGGTAAAAAAATGATTGCTTATGGAAACACTTCAGTGGTGTGGTTCCCCATAAATCGTGCAACGGACTCTTTAGTGGTACAGCTTATTACAATGCAGCTGTGACTCTTACTGAGGAAGCTACCATAAATTGTTTAGACAACTTCTCGGTGGTACAGCTAGCTAGCTTCCTTTCAATTTCTAATGTTCATGTAATTAACCCTCTAAAACTTACTGGCTCACCAATGTGTACTAGGACAAAATCGTTTCTTTGATCTTCTAGTGACATCTGTTTCTCTAGCGTGAATAAGAACCATGGAAAGCCAGCTCTTAATGACATATTTGGTTGTTAACCTAGTTCTGTGAGAGCAAGAACCCACACCGATTAGATGGCATTGGTCAATTCGGGCAGTCTCTGTAACTTTCTTTAATCACCTCCCCCTTAAATCTCAATTCCAAATATAGCCACAAGATGTATTAAGCTCCAACATGATTTTTGTTGTGGACAAAATATATTCACTATATAGCATACTCATCTTCTCTCTGGTATGTGGCATAGAATACTCATGGATTTGAATGAAAAAAGAAATTGGAATTTCAAATAAGTTCATTTACTTTTAGGGAGGAATAGCTCTATATAACACTGAGAGATATTTGTTTAGACTTTCACGCCAAGCCAATTAAAATCTGGCATTTAAAATATTCCATTTCTTATTTTCTTGATTTTCAAGGAATGGTATATAATTGGTGGTGATAGGAATTGTTAGGTTTGAAAATATCACTCTAATTTATTCAAATATGTCAACAAAAGAGAGGTATCCACATTGTTTATTTCTGATTTGTGTGTTATCATATGGATAATGCTGAAATTGACCATATGTATAGTAGCCTATGGGAATAACATAGTTAAGTAAGAATGTATTTTATGAAGGAAAATAAAATTTTCCCCTCAAGAGCTATCTGCTGCTATTTTACATATAAGTATAAAAGCTTTGTTGTGCATCTGTATTTCAATTTAAAGATAGCTATTATTTTAGTATATGAATGCATTTGTTATGAAAAAAAAATCTTTGCAATATTCTAAATATTTGAAGAAATGAATGGAAGTTTACTATTGAAAATTTTATGAGAAGAAATGTGTACACTTTGAGGTATTTTCATAACAATTATTTTGACCTATAACATAAGTAAATAATATCTGAAATATTTAGTTCTTACATATTATATAGATATACTGGTTATTGACTATTAACTAATACCAAACATTGAAGAAAATATTTTAGTAATGAAGATGGAATTTTTTTCTCTCAATTTAACTCAATAGTAATTTCAAGCTTAGAAAAGCAAATAATTCTGTAATGATGGCTTTTATAAACCTGTTTCTTTATAATTTCTCAACCTAATCCCTTGATATAAATCTGTAGAAATTTTCCCTCTGAGTTTTCATTTACAAGCCAAGAACTGCCATTTGCTTTTACAATTCCTTACTTTAAACACAATGAAACATAAGAAATTTTAGCCTTGTAGGATTGGCCCTCCCTTAAGTCATTTATGTTTGTCAAATAATGTTTTCTGAGTTCTTAGTTTGTGTAGAAAATAAAATACAAAGGTAAGTAAGCCATGCTCCTGGTAGTTAAAGAGCCTTTGTAATATGAAGTTTTTTTTTCTGTATTAGAGGATTTAGTGGTTGTGAATGAATAAATAATCCTTTATTCATAAATGGGAAAGAAAGTACATGGAAAGGCCCAGTGTTATATTTGCTAAATAAATACTACCAAATAGTTTCCTTTAATTTCACTAGCATGACTAGAATATTAAGGGATGAATAATATCCCATTTATTCAATGAGACTGATTTAGTCAATGCTGTTGTATTTGAAAGACTATGGACCTGACCACATCAATTAATTTTAGATATACTTTTCCATCAAATACCCAATACCAACATCACTTAATTCAACTTCATTTATGAATGACATTAACACTAAATTTAAAATAAAATTAGTATGTGTTACTTGAAAGTTATTTTGGTTGCAAAATATACCTATAGTTAGTTTTAACTTTTAATTTTGTTTATTTTACAAAATAGATGAAAGAGAAGATGTTCAAAAGAAAACATTCACAAAATGGATAAATGCACAATTTTCTAAGGTAAGAATTTTATGTTATATTTATTTGAAAATGAAATATTTGTTGAACTTTTAATATGTGTTCTGAAAGTAAATATTTCAAATGTTCATATTATTTTTCTTATGTTTCAAGTTTTGACTGTTTAAATCTGCATATGTTACACTTTGTTTTGATTCAGTAAAATGCAGGAGAGCATATGATAAAGAGATGTGATTTAATTTACAAATGATATCTGTTTGATTTTTATATCAGCAAGTCATTACAGTAAATTCTGTCAATTATCTTTTCTATTTCAAATATTAAAATGCATGAGGAACCTTATTGTTGATAAAACTTATATTTTGTCTTCTTACTTATTTAACAAAAGCTAAAATAGCTGAATTTTGGATTATTAAGTGTCTGTAACTAGAACATATTTTAAAATTATATAAAATAATAAATTATCATTTTTTCTATAGCCATAAATATATACCCTAATTAATTTATGCCTCAATTTATATCATAATTCATAGTGTAACCCCAGATAATTATACACATAAACACCAAGGAAGATTCTAACCATAAAAAGAAGCATTTTAAGTGCAATTTAAAGGGGTCTATTTAAATGTCAAGAGTAGAAAACTTGAATTTAGATTTAATCATACTAGATTTGAGCAAATAAACCAAATGGTTTTATTTAGTTTTCTTACCTTCCATCATGTATATGTAAGTACATAAATCCCAAGGGTCTATTTAATACACCAAACTCAGAAAATGGGCATATAGAAAGATCTCTGTATGAAAATGTTTTAGGAGTGACAAAACTCTGATAATGGACGCTTTACATTTTATTAAGAAGATATGGAAGATTCTTAAGCGAAAACTTTTAGTAGATTGCATTGCCACTGTTAATAAATATGGCCTACCCTCTCCATGGATCTTTCTCCTCTTGTAAACAGTTTAGTGTTAGAACCGACATAATGTAATAGAAAGTAAAAGACCAAAATTTCTTTTCTTGCTTTTACAAAATGCTTTCAAGTATCATTATGGTATTTAAAAGCAAAACATTGAAAACTTCACTTGATCAAGTAGGAAGAGAAGCAAGTTCTTGAGTTTGCACTGATGGTTCTTAAAATGTTCTCACTAAATTAACAGTTAATTAAATTCCATTACAGAACTTTAGGAAAGAAATATAAATTAGAATATGTGTTTTAAAAGACCAAGTTTTTTAACTAAGTGAAATGCAAATGCAATACTAAACATGGAAGGCAGAGATGTAGAGGGTTATTTGAACTATGGGGGCCTGACTTAAGATGTGTCATAGGAAAAGAATTTTAATATTTGGCCTAGAAACTTTTCTTGTGATATTTTGGGAAAAAAGGTGGCTGCTATTTGCCCTTCTCCAAAAAGTCTGCATGAGGCTAAAGTGAAGAGATTTGTATTAATTCCATTGGTAGAGGAAATCTCAAAACAACCTAGTATTGACTTTGTTGTGTGGTTAATAGTGATCTATAATGGAAAGATGCAAGTTGAGCAAGGGAAAATACAAAATTTGCAATTTGAGGAGAAAAGGAGCACCAGGAAGTAGAATAGAGCTAAGTCCTGTGTCCAAGGAGATACCATATCAAGAAATAGAATAAAGGTAGTAGTGATCTTAGGGCAAGAACCTACCCAGTTAAACTTCCAACGAGTGGGAAGGAATTAAGATAAGCTTATATCCAGGTATGGTGGTGCACTCTTTCAATCCCAGCACTACAGAGGCAGGAGGCCAGTCTGGTCCATTGATCCTGTTTTAGGATCAATAATCAGACACTTAAGGCAGTGAAGAAGCCATTGAAAACAGAAAGCTGATGAAGATGTAATTAGCAAGCGGTCCATGCTCCATCCCCAAATGTAGCAGGACTTGGCAACTTCAGCCACATTGGTATGGCTTTAGAATCAAAGATACAAGAAAAGGGGTATTGAATCTTCCTCTGTGACTAAGGAAAGCTGATGCAGCCAGAAATGTGTCAGGGTTAACCCTGAGTGGAGGCCCAGAGTCTATTGCATGAAACTGTGAAACTGAAGCTTGGATTGCCTTTGAGAAACCAAGATGTTGGAGTTACCAGAGTCATGAGATACCTGCAGAGGAAAGCTGTTAACAGGGAATATAAACAGCAAAAGACAAAGAAGTGTGTGGCAGTCAACATAGCTGAAAGGAGCTATAGATTTGACGAGCACTTTGACATCAGATATGGGTATGCAGATTTTAGAGTTTGCTCACTTGGTTTTTGGCCTCCTACTTTGATGCATCCAGTACTCCCACAATGTGCTCCCTTCTCTATGTTCTGGAAATATATATATATATATATATATATATATATATATATATATATATATAAATGTATATATATAGTGTCATCATATATTGGAAATATGTGATCTGTTCTTTTTTAATTTTGATTTCATGGAGGATTACAGTTAAGTGATTTCTTGAATCTCAGAAAAAAACTTTGAACTTTTGTCTTTTAAACATTGTAGAGACTGTGATAGACTATGGGGACTTTTGAAGTTGGACTAAATGCGTGATATGGCTACAAGCATATGCGGACCAGGAAGTATAATGTGGTAGTCTAAATAGATATGTGCCCCATAGTCTCATGTGTTTGAGTGCTTGATCCTAAATGCTGATAGAGAAATGGAAATATCATGTGAGTTATTTAAGAAAGCAGTTTTCTAACCTAGAGGAAAACTTTTAACAAATGGATAAAATATGAGTCTATTCAAGAATACATATTTTTCCTGTAATCTCAGTGTTAAATATTAGTATCCTAAATGACCAGATACTATTGCTCATTACTACAGATAATTAGTTCTATGGTAAGTTTTAAAAAATAGAAAAAATAAATAAATAAAAAATTAGCCGATGGATAGTTTGAAAACAAAAAATGGAAAATAATTGTTTCCTGTGTGTTAAATTAAATACAGTCCTGTAAATATACAGCGATACAATGAATAGAGATGCAAAGTTTCATCACTAAGGCATAGAAGTACATTTACGGGATATTAGTAAATTTTAGAGTCATAACAAAGTATATCTTTGTTACTTTGTAAAGCCACAGACAGGCTGTTTTAAAGAAATACATGTGGTCAAAGATATCTTTATCATTTTGGTGTCACTAGAAGCCAGATATGTGTTTGCGGTACATCCCACATATTTTCCACTTCTTCAGTACAATTTTAAACTAAGTCCTATCTCTTTTTCTAAATAGCTCTTATATTAACCTTCGATTCCAAAAATTTCTACTAGAATGTCATTTATCGCATCCATTCTATATAGATAAGCAAACAATATTTATCCTAACAGAAACACAAAGCCATTTCAAGATAAGATTAATTCAAGGTAAATATTCTTCCCGTGTAATTTGTAGATATGTTATAATCCCAAAGAAATGTCTGGTGTTTACCCATGACAAATATAATTTATATTATAAAAAATGTGTTCATTTACCTAGGCTTATAAAAAGAAAGCACAGATTTAATGTCATCACCAAATGCAATTTTTCACAATATATGCTTTTATGCATGTGAGGACAAAAATATGGGAATAAAAAATGTTTATTATTAGGTCAATTGTAAAATATAATGGTTATCTCCCAATGAGTTACATAATAATTTTGGTTTTTCACTGTGTATAATGGCTGTCATGATATGTATGTTTTCGTTACATCTTTCTGTTTGGTTTTTCCAGGTTTAATATGCACCTTTACTTTTCACTAACACAAGCTGGGTGTATATAATTATTTTTGTCTATAAATATTTAACAGCCTGTGGAACAATAACACATTTATATCATAATTGCTGACATGGATGTCTACACTAAAAAGATATGATTCATCTTACCAGGGTAACAATATGGTGAAGTAGCATTCACTGACTTAACACGGTTCCCATGGAGATGCTTCATGATTTACCTTCTAGCCAGTATGGAGGGCATGACACATTAAAAATAACATGAAGATTGTGAATATTGGCATGGTTAAGAAGGTTCAGTAGATAAATGAGCTGTTGTCTAAGGGCACGAGCTTAAGCCAATGCAATCAATCCTCAGATCCCACGTGAAGGTAGAAGGTCAGAACTGACTTCACAAATTGACATCCACATTTTTGTGTATCATATATTCCCTCAAAAAACACAACTATTTACTAAAATTTATATTGACAATCTACAACGGGGCTTTCACATGATGTGCTGAGGCAAAATTTTATGCGCAACTGATATTCAAGAGAAATACATACAATTTAAACTTCATTAATATTATATTCTTTATAACTTCACATCTACTAAAAATAAAACATATACGAAAAGAACATTGTAAATAATAAAACAGAAATGGTGCCACTTTCTTATTGCTGGAACAATTTTCTGAATTGAAAGAATTATATTTATGTGATTTATGTACTGACCTCGCCCATGTATTTACTTTATTTTTCCAATGCTATCATCTTGCCCTCGGGAAAACATGACATTTAAATTGTAATCATTATCCTCATAATTTTGTCATGCTCATAAAATAAGCATAAATTTTAGTTCTACATCATACTGTGTAGTGAATTCTACTTATTTGTTTCTTTAACTACAACAGTTAGTATCTCTTCCACTTTTAGTCCCACCCCAAATTGGAAAAGCACTTTGCATTGTTCTCCTTGCTTCCATTTCTAACAGAGCTCAAAACAATACTGTCCTCTTATTTATTCTTCTCACAGGAAATATGCGTAAGTTCAAACGATCGTGTCTACACATCTGATCCACATGCAATATTTTGCTCAGGAACAAAAGGTTTTGCTGTGGTTGAAAACTAAGTCCTTGGTGTCTGTTTTAGACAGACATTTTGCAGGGATGTTTTAACACATACTGTGTCAGAACAGGGTGCTGAAGTTCACACTGGAGGTTCCACACTCTTTGAGTAAGGTCATCAAATCACTCTTTTGTCTGGCTGACCTGACAGCCTTTCTTTCCTTGTTTACATTGGGAAAATTTATAACACTTCCAGAGGCAGGTGCTCCTGATCCCTGAGATGACATTCAAAATATTTCTTGGGCTTTGGAGACTTTCATTTCAAATTTTTAGATGTGAAATTGTCAACCAGTAGGATCTATAGAAACATTCCAGAATGGTAAAAATTGAGAACTTTGAAATACTTTTGATCCCAAACGTTTTGATGAAAGAGATTGAAACTCTCTGAACCTAGATTTTCATAGTTAGCAGTTTTAATTGAGAGTTGCTTAGATGTGTTATCATCTCTTTTGCTGGGTTTTATATATTTTCTTGTCATAAAATAGGTAAAATTGAATAGTTATTTATGTTTTATTATCTTGCTATCCTCTGTGTACCAATCTGTGCCCCATGTATTTATTATATGTTGCCCAAACACTAAGTTTGAATGAGTTCAAAATATATGATCAGTAAATCTACATATAAGTGCTATACAAAATATTTCTTAGGTCCAAAGTGGGCCCCCCAAACAGTAGTGCTGCTGATAATACCGTAAATGATGACGTGAGTGTAATCCAGGAAGGATTGATTGGGTAAACAGAAGCCTAAACTCAGCATTCCTCAGAGTTTCTCAAGGCTGGTTTCTGTTTACCAGAAAAACCAATACCCCCCTTATCTGCTCCCATTACTCAGCTATGTGGGGCAGGGGCATCTAGTTCCTGACTAATCCTAACAGACTGTTTCAGCTCAATGATCCCCATCTTGCTGACAGTCATATAAAATCCACTCACTTTTCCAACAAGCTGCAACGCTCTATTCTTGTAGGCAGACCAACAATTTGATTTCTTCCAGGAAACCCTATTTTCCACCCACCAGAGTGGTCCAGTTCAGTGGTTT
>NW_024544427.1:0-32022 GCF_018167655.1 Microtus oregoni | reverse complement strand
TGCTGAGTAGTACTCTAATATATATATATATATATATATATATATATATATATATATATATTATACTTTCTTCATCCATTCTTCCATTGAAGGGCAACTAGGTTGTTTCCAGGTTCTGGCTATTACAAACAATGCTGCTTTGAACATAGTTGAGCATATACTTTTGTTGTATGATAGGGCTGTACCCACACACTGAGACAATGGGGATGTTCTATCGGTAACTCACCAAGGCCAGCTGGCCTGGGTCTGAAAAAGCCTGGGATAAAACCAGACTCGCTGAACGTAGCGGACAATGAGGACTACTGAGAACTCAAGAACAATGGCACTGGGTTTTTGATCCTATTGCACGCACTATCTTTGTGGGAGCCTAGGCAGTTTGGATGCTCAACTTACTAGACCTGGATGGAGGTGGGGGTTCCTTGGACTTCCCACAGGACAGGGAACCCTGATTGCTCTTTGGGCTGATGAGGAAAGGGGACTTGATTGGGGGAGGGGGAGGGAAATGGGAGGCGGTGGCGGGGAAGAGACAGAAATCTTTAATAAATAAATAAACAAAAAAAGATTAAAAATAATCTCGTTTTTGAATGAAGGCACAGATAATATTTTTATACTATAAATAAAAAAGCAAATTAATCCTCTAGTTGTGTTTGCTTTTATATACCATTGTTCTAGATATACTAGAAATAGCAACCTGATAAAGTACAGTAATACTGCAGAAGATAATTGCAGAGAGAAGTAGCAGTATTCCAATCACCATGTATGATATTTTTACCGTAGACAAAAAGAAATCCTAACATTAAAAATATATACATTAGTAGAAATTAATATCAGTGAGATGCCTCAGTAAATTAGTTGAATACAAAATTTCTATATTCTATGCATACAAAATAAAGAACATTTTTGCATATAACTTATAGGGAACATGAAGTAATTAGCTAAGTATAGTAACACTCACAGAACAACAAAAGCAAGAAACAAGCTTAACTAGGATTTTTCTTTTCTACCTGTGTGTATGTGTGTAGCATATCATCTCTGCGAATAAGCATTTGTATGTGTTTGCACATTAGCGCACACAAGTATCTGCACACATGAATTTTGATTTCCAGAGATCAATATTAGGTTTTTAAATCAGTCTTTAGTTTCTTGAGACAGAGTCTTTCACTGAATTCAAAGCCCATGGCTTCAGCTACATTGGCTGGCCAATAAACTTTAGCTATTTGTCACCTCTGACTCCCTCCCTGCTGCCCAATATCACTAGAGTTACAGACACATGCCACCATTCTCAGCTTTTACATGGGAAACCCTGTCTTAAAAAAACAAAAAAGAGCACCAAAAGATACAGGAAATATGCTACTTGTTTTAAAAGAGCATGGCATCGTACTATATAGTCAGATAGTATTAAATGGCGAAAGATCTAAGAAAAGAGTGTGAAATATTTTCATGAACCTCATTTAGGAAAAGAGATATAATAAAAAGAATAGTATATAAGTTTAAAACCATGTACCTGTTAGTTGCCAAATCTTTAAAGAAAACTCTTCAAACCTTGTACCTATTAGTTGCCAAGTCCATAAAGAAAAACTCTTCTTCTCTGGACTGTAATCAAGTATGAATAGCTCCTCAGCCTGGGTTGGAGCAGTGTGCCCCATTCCCATACTGGGAGTTTGCTTTCAGCCTTTGCAGGTCTGTGTGTGCTGACACAACATCCACCGTGGGGTCATAAGTACAAGTGCCTCTCTGTGTCTGGAAAACAGGTCCATTGTATTAATCCACTACTTCTGGCTCTTAAACCCATCTGACCCTCTTTCTTGATGATCCCTAATCTGTGAATGGAGGGGATGTTACATGGAAGTCCCATTTAAGATCGAACACTCTGCAGCCTCTTATATTCTGCACCTGATGCCGTTATCAACCTCAGTTTGTATAACTATTTACTCAAGACAAAATGGAGGCTTAAACTTTGTTAAAATACCTAAGTTTTCAGCACGGGACTAGATAAAGTAGACAGTGTAATCCTTGTAATACTTGAGAGGCTAAACTGAAACCCGAAATCCTAAGTTCAAGGCTGGCCCGGATACACAAAGTGATTAAGGGGAGCTGGAACTACATACTCAAGACCCCATCTTAAGCAAAATAGATCAAACACAGAAATCAGCACATATTTTCCCCAAATCTGGAAATAATGGACATTATTGGACAAGAACACAAGCAATGAGAAACAACAGAAGCTATTCGTTCACACTATTCATAATTTGGGGGGAAGAATTTCATATTTTCACTTATGGGATAACAATTCAATAAACATATTTGGTCAAGGAAAAGAAAATAAATTTCTCTCTGTTCTTTTTTATTGTTTTTATTGACCTATATACAATTTTCCACTCCCTTTACTTCTTCCCAGCTCCTCTTCTGCCCAGATCCCCATGCTCCCAGTTTACTCAGCAGATCTTGTCTTTTTCTACTTCCCATGTAGATTAGTTAAATCCATGTATGTCTCTCTTAGGGTTCTCTTTGTTGTGAATTGTAGGCTGGCTTTCTTTTGCTTTATGTCCAAAAGCCACTTATGAGTGAGTGCATATTTTATTTGTCTGTCACGGTCTGGGATACCTCACTCAGTATGGTCTTTTCTAGATCAATCCATTTGCCTGAAAATTTCAAGATGTCATTATTTTTTCGCTCTGTAATACTCCATCATGTAAATGTACTACATTTTTTTTATCCATTCTTTGGAGGATGGGCATTGGCATCATTATTTGTAATACCCAGATCATGGAAACAACATAAATGCTTCTCTTTGGTCTTAATTCTTACCTGGCAACCTTATAACCGAAGCTGGGATGACAAGTGCAAAACAGAACAAAAGCTCATTAATATTACTAGAACTGTGCAAAATTCAAAGAGGTACATTAGAGCTACAACTTAAATACTATCTTCTATGGAAAACCATGTTTTCCATGAATGAAACAGTATATGGAGCTTGACTCTATAATGGTGGCAAATAGAAGGAAACCTGAGAGAGTACGGTGGATGGGAGCTAGATGGTTCAGTTTATTAAGTACACTATTCTTGTGTCATCTCCAGGCACAAAAGGAGTGAGCATTTTTCTCTGGTAACCAGACTGTCCTTTCCTGTAGAAAGGAAGAACACCTTGTAAACTTATGTCTAGCATCTAGACAAATAAGAGAATGGCTCCTTCTGAATTGCTTTTGGCTCAAACCAACCTTTGCCTTGGTGGCATATTTTAGAATGACATATTCCAGTATTCTATCGTTAGATGACAACCTGATAATTTATTTTATTAATTTGTTATTTATGATTGTTTGAAAAATTGGTTTTGATGCTTTGGAAAACAACCTTAAGTTTTTCTAAATTAATAAAATGTTGATTTAGTTATATTGATTAGAAAAGCATGGTTCACTGTTGTTTCTTTCTGTTAGGAATCTGTCAAATATTTGTCATTGATCTTTGAACAGATTTCCTCATTATTTTATCCGAGAATTTCTCCTGAAAGCTTTTTAAAACTCATTTTGGAACATCATGTAAAATGTGAATTTATGCTCCTTGTCATTATTTAATCTTTGAAATGATACTTTATCATTGCTGAAATCAGTGTGGGTACATTGAACAAGTTTTGAGAGCCACTCTGTAGGACTGAATCATTAACTGGTAATTTTACAGTGGATCAAGTACTATATTTTCATTACTTTGAAAAAAATAATGACCTTGCAATTGACTCTTGCATTTAACATTTTTATCTTAGCTTTCCTACTATTAAATGCAACTGTTTGCATTGACCACATAAGTCAGAAAAATCAGTGGGTGAGAGTTTAAACTAATTCAGTTTAATTCCAACAATGATAGCCATAACTGGCAATTTACCAAATCAAAGGCCAGAGTTGCAGTCAAAACTCTGTTGGTTTGTAGCAATTGGCCTTCAAATTTAGAGTATTATTTTGGGCTTGCTATAGTGCTCATAAGAACTCATTAATATGGTGTTGGTAAAAAAAAAATCAGTTCTCAGTGATTTAGGAAGTCAAAACAGCTGTGTAAAAACCAGTACTGTCATTCTACCTACTGTACAATTTTCTATGAATAGTTATTTTATCATTTACTGATTAGAGCATTTGAGTAACAGTTTTCTTCAATGGGAAAAAATATTCTCGTCTTGTATGATCACACAGAACTCCTTAGTTCTCAATGGCCACATACCCATCTTATTTCTATTGAAAATAACTACATATCTTAGAAGCAGATCAACACTGAATTGTCTGTGGCATTTCTAGAATACAACTTTCCATATTAGAAAAATGAACAATTAGGGATTGCTGCTCTGTGATGATGAAGTTGCAGAAACCAGACCGATGACTTAGGCAATGAACATTTGCTAGTAAAGCTGACTGGACAGAATGGTATACTATGTGGTGAACCAAGGCCCCCAATAGCACCAGGATGATTGAAGAGGAGTTGAAGAGGTGGAAAACATAGAGAAGCAAAGGGATGATATGGTGGGACAAGGAGGTGAACAGAATTAGGGTGGATGATGTGAGATTCCCAAACAATAAAGAATTATGATAAGTAGAAAAGTGTTAGCTTCATGAAAATAGTCCTATTAAGGAAAAAAATCATCATGCAACTAGGCATTTTGATAATGCTGACATGCTCACTTTCTCAAAACACAGATCTTCATATAGAATTTAATCTAAACACAAAGACAGTTTATTAAATCATTGAACCTAAAATCTAAAGTAGCTCAAAGACTGAAAGTACAAATGAATACTAATAACTAGCATTTATTAATGTCAGGCATTATCATAACAGATTTGCATGGATTATTTAATTCATTATTTTAATTTAGTTACTTTTAGTTGACAAGTAATAATTGTGTGTATTTATGAAGTGCACTGTGATATTTTGATCTGTTTTACATTGTGTGATGATTAAATAAAGCTAATTAGTGTATTTATCACCAATATATCTTTCTTTTGTGATAAGAACTTAGACACTCTAGTAGGAAAGAAAGTTAGGAATCATTTTGGAAATTGAGCTGGTTTCTCAAAATTAAAAATACAATTATCATATCATCCAGTAATTAATTGCTCTAGAGGATGTCTCTTTACTGTCTCTCTGTCTTGTCTCTATCTATGTATTCATATATCTCTATATCTTTCTATGTATCCCTCTATGTATGTACATAAGTATGTATCAATATATCTCTCTATGTATACATGTATATACATACATATGTACATATATCTCATCTGTGTATTAATGTGTGTATGTATCATCCATGAATCTATATGTCCAGCTATCATCTATCTATCTATCTATCTATCTATCTATCTATCTATCAATCTATCTATCCATCCATCTATCTAACTAATTATCTAACCACCCACCCAAATTAAAATGTCGAGCAGATATAATAACTTTCATTTAATTCCTAAAGAAACATTTTGACCTAGACATTATATTGTCATTTTCTGAATAAGAGGAAATAATAGGCAAATAACTCTTTCAAAGATTAAACCAGAACAGATTCTAAATTCTTTCAATGGTTATAAGGGACCAAGATACACATTAATATATAATCTATTGTTTCATTAAGCTAGGAAATTTTACTTGTTTTTTCTATATTATTGATGATGTTCAAGTTATATTATGGGCTACCCAATGCATTAAAGAAAATCATGGAGGCAATAACATCCACCTGACCTTTCCTATTTATCTCCCATGAAGCACTTTATAAGATATTTTGACCTTAATGATAATATGCACTTTATCTTCAGAAATGACTAGGCTGAAACAACATTACAAAATATTTTAAAATCATTTAAATTATATATGCAGACATATTCACAAGCAAATCTGGGTCACCAACCATTTCCATGTACGTGAGAGACATATAACAGTATTTATTATATTTATCATAGTTTTGAAGGCATCAGGTTGTCTTGTTTCCAACTGTTTGGACTTTTAAACTGATAGCTAAATCCATTGTCATTACTGCTGTTTGTATTATAGATCCTCAAGGCAATAAGTTTCTATTAGAGCAGTATATTAAATAACTTGAAAAATATTTCTACCAATCAAATCGTTCTAAAGCTTTTGATTGTTTCTTTCTCATTATTAGATTGACATAAGTTGTTTTAATGGCAAATAAACCATGCTGAGTTTCAAAAGGATGCCAAATGAGACCATATTCTGGTTATAATTTGTAATAAAGTTCCAAAGAAGAAAACAAATAATACCACTAACAACAGGCAATTCCAAGCTGTTTAATAGCACAGGAAAACTAAGGGTGAAGGTATTTTTGTAGTTTATCTTTGAAAAAACAATTCTGATCTTGCATAAGTATCTAATTATTTGGATATAGTGGATATCTTGTCCAAATTATATTTTCAAATTATACTAATAGATGCCAGGGTTCCTATTATTCACTGAAATGACCATATTTGTGTTACTTTGAGATTGAAGAAAGTTTGATTTGGAATTTTAGTCAGCAATAAGTGGCCATTTCTATGTACAGAAGTATGTACTCAATAGTTGTTAGCCTAGACATTGTGGCTACAGAACATTTTAAGATCACATAAAATTGTAATGTCATTCTATTTCATCAATACTGTGAATTGGACTTTAGAAACATTTGGGTTTTGATCAACACAAACTTAAGATGTTCTTAAAGCTCAGGTCATGTTATGAAGAAACACAGTTCATTTTTATACACAGTGAAAATACTTGCTTTATTTCCTAAGCAAAAGCCAAGAATCTAAAATGAATTATTTAATGAAGCTTGTGTCATACAAACATCTTTAAAGAAAAACAGACTAGGTAAGCCACAATTTCTAAACAAGAAGAAAATGGGAGTATGCGCATTACATTTGTACTGTTTGTCAATTTCATAGATAAATTAAATGAATAATGCATTTTAACAAATGGATAATTACATCAGGCTTCACAAATCCCCTCAAATTGATTAATGAAATACAAAATGCTGTGATCTTCATTGGTTTTTTTTTCATACAGTATATTCTGATTGTTTTTCCCCTATCCCAATTGTTCCTATCTCTTTCCCACGTTCCCACCCACCCAACTTCATACCTTCTTTCTATTTTAGAAAACAAAAAAAGGCAAACACAATAGCAAATAAACCAGAATAAATAACAACAACCAAAACAGAGAAAGTGGGAGCTGGAGAGATGGCTCAGAGGTTAAAAACACTGGCTGCTCCGAGTTCAATTCTCATCAACGATGGCTCACAAAGATCCGTAATGAGATCTGGTGCCCTCTTCCTGCCTGCAGGCAGACAGCAGGCAGACATCCAGATAGAAATCTGTATACATAATAAGTAAACAAATTTTAAAAAACAGAAAAAGCTCAAAAAACCACACATGAAAATAAAAAAAATGGAACCAAAATACACTAACAAAGACTAGTAAGATAAAAATGCTCAAACAAAATGATAAAAAAAAAGTTTACAAAAATACCAGTGAGTTCTTTCTGGGCTGACCATCTACTGCTGGACATAGGACTTGCCCTTAAGTGTGGTTAATGTACCCAGTGAAACTCCACTGGAGAAATTAATTTTTTTTCTTTTGCAGGCAGATGCATGTTGTTTTAAGCAATCCATTCTGAAATGTCTAGATCATTCTAGCCTAGCAAATAGGATCAAGATGGGTAGTTTCTGTTACTTTTACTGCATTGGCTTGTAGAACAAAGACATAAATTTTCTCCTTTTTATTTACTATATGAAGCTTTTAGTCACACTTTCAAACTGCATGTAGCTCTAGCTAAAAGCCTTCTCTGTAGGTATTCCTGAATACCCAGGGTTAGAGCCATAGGCTAGGAGCTCCTGTGCAGATGTCTAAGTGATATGATGTGTTTATAGGTAATGGCTGCAGTGATGAATTATGTCTTATGTAATGAATGCTTTGGATGATCACTTTCTAAAATTAATGTTATTTATAATGCTAGCAAATTGCAGTTCTGAAACTGAATAAATGCACCTTAACATTCACCCCAGGTGTGGTGGTTCAACAAAGTTCAAGGCCTGTCTGAGCAATATAAAACCCTCTCTCAGACAGGCAGTGGTGGCACATGCCTTTAATCCCAGCACTTGGAAGGCAGAGAAGTGAATCTCTGTGAGTTCGAGGCCAGCTCTGGTCTATAAGAGAAACTTTGTCTTGAAAAAAAAAAGACCTTTTTAAGAACTTTTCTGAAAACAACAAAAGCAGCCACAGAATTACACAGCATTTGCTCAGTTACATTCATTATTTTAGATCAGTATTTTCAGCTACTCCCCTCCTTTTTTGAAAAGAAAAAAAGAGTTATTGGAAACAATTGAGTCAGTCCTAAATAAATCTAGAATATGATTTTATCAATGGCTGATGAATTACACTTCAGTGTGTTGATAAGGATATCTGTCTTCTAAGGAGCTATGCATTTTCCTTTCACTAATTGCACTAGAGGAAAGTCTTTTTCCGAAGAGAGTAATGGTTTATAAGAAGACATTTTTAATTCCCCCAAGTGTTGAAAGGAAAAAGAAATACCTCAAACTCTTAACAAGAAAGAAGATACTTTCAAACAATTTAGTATATGTTCAGAAATAATAGCTAAATTGGTGATTTTTTTGTTTTGTTTTTTTTGTTTGTTTGTTTGTTTTTATTTGGAATCTTAGTGATTCCATGCTTGGCAATGGGCTCTTCAATCAAGGAGTTAAATCTCTGGGCGCAGTATCATTGCACATATCCAATTACTGTAAAAACAAATGTGTACATACACACATATTAATTGATGACAGATGTTCTTATTTTCACACAGAATTATGAAATCTTCAGGCTATGAAAAATAATAGCTAAAAATTAGACAACCATTAATAATAGAATTAATTAGATTCTGGTCCTATAGTTAAGAAAATGAAGTGAGAGTTGGAATACCACCCGAAGTTTTGTCATTGTCCAAGTAGCAAAATGCATCTAATTAATACTAATAAGCTGAATAGAATACTAACTAGATGCTATTTATATGCTACTTTACACATATGAGCCAAAAAAGAAGAAAGGATATGGCCTTTCAGAACTGTATTAAAAAATTCAGTGTCATTACCCATAATACATGATTTAAAAGATACTTGTACCATCTGAAAATATTGACCTTCATCATAAATACATAACATTTTCTCTAAACTGAATATATTCTATAACAGGACTTTGGAAGAGGAATGGCTTTGTTTTCATACGTTTTCTGTGAAAAACAAATCAGTTTATTAACTACAGAAATTAGACTTCTGTTCTTTTGCCACAGTAATTGTGATCTTTTCTGGTCCATGTTGAGACTCTGCATTTCTCCTTAGGGCATCTGTGCTATCAAGATGAAAGTAGATCATTTTCCTGCATTTACTTTGATGTTAATCAGAGTGGTCATTCATGTTGCTTCATGATTCTCAGAGAGAACTTTCAAAATGAAATTGGTGGCTGGTTCCCAGCCCAAATCAGAATAGTAGTGTCAGATGAGAGGTATTTTTTAGTGTTTTGTCACATTTCATTTTGATTTTTACTTCTTTGTCTATTTGACATATGTTCTTAACTGGAATACTATAAAATTTTTATCACAGCAAGTTTGAAATGACCACATTACTCATGAGCTTGAGAGTCAGAAGTGAGATTTTAGCTTCTCTCAAAGCTGTGAAAATGGAACTTTATAGTACTCTACCCTGGTATATGTTGTTTTATGAGGCACATTTTATTCCACTTTACTCTTTTTTTCATTCCCATTCATTATTTTCATCCTGCATTATAGAATTTGTATTATAGATTTTCTAGTATATAATACTTTGATTTAAGCTCTAATTTTGTGATAGCTTCTGCAATTTTTCCAACTGATAATGTCTAATTTTTAATTACCATATTTTTCTGTATGGTATTATTTTTCAAACTGTACATGCTTGTATGTATCAATATACTTGCATACACTAGCATGTGTGTGGATGACAAAACCCCCAAGTATCAGTCCTCACATTCTGCTTTGTTTTAATCAGGGCCTCTTCTTTGTCATTTTGTACACTAGGCTTGCTAGTCTCCAGGCTTCGAGGAAGCATCCTGTGTCTTCCATCCTTCTCATAATACAAGTACTGGGATTTTAGACTTGAGCTACGGCATCTGGCTTTATCTAGATGCTTGAAATGTGAACTCAGATCCTCACACTTATATGGAAGATACTTTAGTGACAAGGACATGCTACAAGCCCCTTTTCTAAGTTTCAAATTGACTATTTAAAAACATTGTTTATTATAGTAAACTGTTGCATTTCATTGCAAAAGAGACAATATTGGATTTCAGAACAAGCCGAAACTATTGCTTGATTGAAATATGAAAAAGAAACATTTGGTACTTCTTTAAAAAGTGATTAAAACATTTTTTTTTAAATTTATTTATTTATTAAAGATTTCTGTCTCTTCCCAGCCACCGCCTCCCATTTCCCTCCCCCTCCCCTAAATAAGTCCCCCCCCCCCGGTCAGCCCGAAAAGCAATCAGGGTTCCCTGTCCTGTGGGAAGTCCAAGGAACCCCCCACCTCCATCCAGGTCTAGTAAGTTGAGCATCCAAACTGCCTAGGCTCCCACAAAGCCAGTATGTGCAGTAGGATCAGAAACCCAGTGCCATTGTTCTTGAGTTCTCAGTAGTCCTCATTGTCCGTTATGTTCAGAGAGTCCGGTTTTATCCCAGGCTTTTCCAGACCCAGGCCAGCTGGTCTTGGTGAGTTCCCAGTAGAACATCCCCATTGTCTCAGTGTGTGGGTGCACCCCTCATGTTCCTGAGTTCCTTGCTCGTGCTCTCTCTCCTTCTGCTCCTGATTTGGACCTTGCGAATTCAGTCCTGTGCTCCAATGTGGGTCTCTGTCTCTGTCTCCTTTCATCGCTTGCTGAAGGTTAATATTCAGGAGGATGCCTATATGTTTTACTTTGGGTTCTCCTTATTTAGCTTCTCTAGGATCACTAATTATAGGCTCAATGTCCTTGGTTTATGGCTAGAAACCAAATATGAGTGAGTACATCCCATGTTCCTCTTTTTGTGTCTGGCTTACCTCACCCAGGATAGTGTTTTCTATTTCCATCCATTTGTATGCAAAATTCAAGAAGTCCTTGTTTCTTACTGCTGAGTAATACTCTAATATGTATATATTCCATACTTTCTTCATCCATTCTTCCATTGAAGGGCATCTAGAGAGGCCTTATCATACAACAAAAGTATATGCT
This sequence comes from Microtus oregoni, assembly GCF_018167655.1. NCBI lineage: Eukaryota > Metazoa > Chordata > Mammalia > Rodentia > Cricetidae > Microtus > Microtus oregoni. Next base: position 20,776 of record NW_024544427.1, on the reverse strand, counting down.
CTACTATGTTCATAGCAGCATTGTTTGTCATAGCCAGAACCTGGAAACAACCTAGAGGTCCTTCAGTGATTAAAACTTTTAACATATCCATAGTCATGGTGGACACTTTATATAGCACATACATATTAGTTGAGCTTGAGTCTTTCTTTTTTTTATTAATTTATTTATTTATTAAAGATTTCTGTCTCTTCCCGGCCACCGCCTCCCATTTCCCTCCCCCTCCTCCAATTAAGTCCCCTCTCCAGCCCAAAAAGCAATCAGAGTTCCCTGTCCTGTGGGAAGTCCAAGGAACCCCCACCTCCATCCAGGTCTAGTAAGTTGAGCATCCAAACTGCCTAGGCTCCCACAAAGCCAGTGCGTGCAGTAGGATCAAAAACCCATTGCCATTGTTCTTGAGTTGTCAGTAGTCCTCATTGTCCGCTATGTTCAGAGAGTCCGGTTTTATCACAGGCTTTTCCAGACCCAGGCCAGCTGGTCTTGGTGAGTTCCCAGTAGAACATCCCCATTGTCTCAGTGTGTGGGTGCACCCCTCGAGGTCCTGAGTTCCTTGCTCGTGCTCTCTCTCCTTCTGCTCCTGATTTGGACCTTGAGAATTCAGTCCTGTGCTCCAATGTGGGTCTCTGTCTCTGTCTACTTACATCGCTTGCTGAAGGTTAATATTCAGGAGGATGCGTATATGTTTTTCTTTGGATTCTCCTTATTAGCTTCTCAAGGATCACTAATTATAGGCTCAATGTCCTTGGTTTATGGCTAGAAACCAAATATGAGTGAGTACATCCCATGTTCCTATTTTTGGGTCTGGCTTACCTCACTCAGGATAGTGTTTTCTATTTCCATCCATTAGCATGCAAAATTCAAGAAGTCCTTGTTTTTTATTGCTGAGTAGTACTCTAATATGTATATATTCCATACTTTCTTCATCCATTCATCCATTGAAGCACATCTAGGTTATTTCCAGGTTTCTGGCTATCACAAACAATGCTGCTATGAACATCGTAGAGCATATACTTTTGTTGTATGATAAGGCCTCTCTTGGGTATATTCCCAAGAGTGGTACTGCTGGGTCCAGGGATAAGTTGATCCCGAATTTCCTGAGAAACCGCCATACTGCTTTCCAAAGTGGTTGCACAAGTTTGCATTCCCACCAGCAATGGATGAGTGTACCCCTTTCTCCACCACCTCTCCAACAAAGGCTATCATTGGTGTTTTTTTTTTATTTTAGCCATTCTGACAGGTGTAAGATGGTATCTTAAAGTTGTCTTGATTTGCATTTCCCTGATCGCTAAGGTAGTTGAGCATGACCTTAAGTGTCTTTTGGCCATTTGAAGTTCTTCTATTGAGAATTCTCTGTTCAACTCAATGCCCCATTTTATAATTGGGATGGTTAGCCTTCTAAGGTCTAGTTTCTTGAGATCTTTATATATTTTGGAGATCAGACCTTTGTCAGTTGCGGGGTTGGTGAAGATCTTCTCCCAGTTAGTGGGTTGCCTTTGTGTCTTAGCGACAGTGTCCTTTGTTTTACAGAAGCTTCTCAGTCTCAGGAGGTCCCATTTATTCAATGAGGTCCTTAATGTCTGTGCTGCTGGGGTTATACGTAAGAAGTGGTCTCCTGTGCCCATGTGCTTTGCCATGTTATTCAAGCCAGCTTCAGTACAGAAAGAAGAATACAAACTAAAAAGTGATTCTAGAATTAGTTTATATAATTGCATCATATTCCCCTTCTCCCCCGCCAAGTTTTCACATATACCTCTCATTGCTCTCTGTAAAGTTCATGGCTTCTTTTTTCATTAATTGTTGTTACATACGTGTGTGTGTGTGCGTGTGTGTGTGTGTGTGCATTAAACAATGACACGCTTTAAAAATCTCTTATTTTAGTCAAAAGACTGACATCTCAGTGATTAAAGTCAAAGACATATCTACATGGCTGGCTTTCACTGAAAACATTTTAGTTCCTTTTGTAATACTTTTTTTTGTTTTTTTTTTCTTTTTTTTTTTTTCGAGACAGGGTTTCTCTGTGGTTTTGGAGCCTGTCCTCTAACTAGCTCTTGTAGACCAGGCTGGCCTCGAACTCACAGAGATCCGCCTGCCTCTGCCTCCTGAGTGCTAGGATTAAAGGCCTGTGCCACCACAGCCCGGCTCCTTTTGTAATACTTTAAAGATGTAAATAATTAGGGTTAGGGTTAGAGTTAGAAAAAAAAATAAAGATGTAAATAAGCAAAACTTAAAATTACTTCTGAAGTACTCAAGCAATTTTATTCATCCATGATTTTAGGGTCAAAAATATAGCCTCTTCAAAAATACGGGAAAAAATTACTGAATATGATGGAGAAAAAAAATCCTATTTTTTAGAATGTGGCAGGGAAATGACAATGAAGATATTACTGTGGGTTAACATGGAATAAAATCAACTCAATAAGACCAAACATGCATAGGTGCATAGGTGTGGAAAAGAGTCACCAAAAACTGTAACTCTCTTAACAGAGTTCTGAATCTGCCTTTGTTTTGTCTGGCTGCTAAGCTTGGTATGTGAGCCATCTGGCTCCTTGTTGAGGTTAATGTTTGCACACTCACACATCAATCAGAACTAGTGCAGGGTCTATTAGGAAGCACCAGCCAGTTAACTGACATGCCAGGACTACAAAATAAGCAAGCAAGAATGCCAAGTGGGAATCTCGCAGATTTGGCAATGATAAGGGCATGGGGTATCTTCTCATTCATCTGACTATGCAATTGATGTCATGGTTCAGGTATAGAAGACCTGTAGATATCAGGTCCCATAAGGCTTTAATTATATCATTTATTTTGCTTGCATAATTCAAATGGAGCAAAAAACAAAACATAAAATGATTTTAAGCCTTAGTTCTCATGCCTTTTGGACATAGAAGGGTTGTTGGCCTGAACTTGTCACACATTCTTGACTAGTAGAAAATATCAGAATCGGCTTAGGCTATCTTGATCCAAGATCTGTTTGACAGTATTAGGTTTTCACAGCAATAGTAGCCATTTCAGAAAGAACTACTTAATAATTTCACATACACAGAGACTTGCGATAAAATATATTCCAATTCCCTATGACTTTTCACATGTGTTTGTTTACCTTAAAAATTTATAGGGTAAAGTGATCTTTAAAATGAATTGTACACCCTCTCTTAGTACACTGAAATGAAATAGAAGACATGGATATATTTCTCTTTGGAAGTCCTAGCATTCAGTTATGTAAACTAATGGATACTACCATTGTTCAGACTGGGCAGTGAATCTAAACCTTCTTCATGCTTCGCTTGTTGTGTACTATGGAACCATTCACCTAAACCTCTTACTATTTTTCTTGAAAATTGTTTGCATTCACCTATTACAAATCACACAGTATTTGTTTCAATGCTGAAACTAGGGGAAATTAAGTGAATATTGAAACAACACCTAGAGGATTCTTTATTGTTTTCTTCCCCCAAGAACTTGAGTTACTTTGATGATGCTTGCTTGACTGAGAAGCTATGCCATTACATGTTCATCATCTTAAACATTGATGTGACTGTAATGTGTTGTGCATAAACAAGATTCCTTGCCAGGGAGCAGAACTACTGTTCACCTAGAAAGTTCTTTAAAGTGACAATGAGAGGTTTCCTCTTTGAAAATTATTTCTTGCTCTCAAAGCTCCAAAATTATCAAATATTGAAAGTGGTATTTTATATTTCAAACCTATTCACCAAATTAAATTTCTAAATACTTGCTCTAATTAAACAAATGTCTAATAAAGATCTGTGGATAAGCCTTAAAGTAATTTGATTTAGCTATCTTGGTGTAATCCTAGAAATATTAATGGTATAATAATAATTTTAAGTAAATACTTAAATAATTCAGCTTCAATATTGCTGAATATTTGAAAATATTTATTATATCACATGCTATGATTTTACCTGTTTACCTTAAACTAGTACTAGCTGGCTCCGTTGTTCAGAGAGAAAAAATTGAGAGAAAAAATTAAGGCATAAAAGGGACAATCACAACTTACAAATTTATAGGAATTAACTATTTATATTGCAGTGTCTATTTGTGCATGCATATGTTTTTTATAGTTATGTGAATGTACAGGTATATGTGTGGACACCAGAGCAGGCTGCCAGTCATGTTCTTCTACTGTTCTCAACATTATTGACTTGAGACAAGGTCTCTTACTGAACTGAAACTTTCTTTTATCTGCTAGAATGAGTGTCCAGGGAGCTCCTATGATTTCACCTGCCATTAGTGGCTTTTTACTCAGGTGCTGCGGATTCAAAATGAGATGTATGTGCTTAGACATTCTTGCCACACAGCCATCAACCCAGCCAAACTACAGCTTTTAATAATAAATAAATAAAAACTTGCTCTATGCTGGAGGAACGGCACAGGTTCCTGGTATACATTGCTTTTCTTTTTTTTTTTCTCTGGGAGGGAGGTTGTTTTGGTTTTTCAAGACAGGGTTTCTCTGTGTAATCTTGGCTATCCTGGAACATACTCTGTGAACCAGGCTAGCTTTGAACTCACAGAGTTCAACCTGCCTCTGCCTGCTGAGTGCTGGAATTGAAGCTGTGTGCCACCACTACCCAGAACAATTTTACATACAATAGTACGGTATGTTTTTTTTTTCTTTTGGTTTTTTGAGACAGGGTTTCTCTGTGGCTTTGGAGCCTGTCCTGGAACTAGCTCTGTAGACAAGGCTGGTCTCGAACTCACAGAGATCCGCCTGCCTCTGCCTCCCGAGTGCTGGGATTAAAGGCGTGCGCCACCATCGCCCGGCAATAGTACAGTATTAATATATGTTTCCAAGAACAACAATATTAAAAACAAATCGATGGTGCCTTTTGTATACAAGACAATTCTGTTGTCAAATGCAGGAAGCATTTGACCTTTATACGATTCAACAAACAACCCATGAAGAGACAGAAATCTTTAATAAATAAATTAATTAATTAAAAAAACAATCAACCCAAAGGGGGTATTTCTCTGCTTTGGGATCTACCTCTTTGGCAAGTCCCACCCCAATGGTATTGGCAGCTCCACAGTTGCAGCCACCTCTGGTTTTGCCACAGTAACTCCCTAGAGCTCATCTCCATGGACTGCCTTATTATTCTAAAAAATTGTTTTCCTCAACTCTAACAAAGATAGTTTAATAGGAATTGAGAATTTCCTTGATATTTGTTTTAGAAACGTCAACAACTGGTAAAGGTTTCTCATGGTAAACAGATATTTATTAAGCATGTATGTTTTCTTAACAAGTAAATCTATGTATCATGGTAGATATTAAGGAATGCCACCATTTATGGCAGTTCTTCATTGTAGCAATTATAGTATTTTTAATCACTTCTATTTTGAGATGAAAAATAGGCCAAAATTCAGAATGTATTGTATATAATTAGGTATGTGTAATGTCTAAAATATTAAAAAACCACATGGTTTTAAGCAAGAAGCATAATAGAGTTTAAGGGATTCATTTTATAAGGTCATAAAATGATTAAAAATTAACCATTTATATTTGTATGTAGCTGTGCATAGGCACACTCACATCAGAGCGCAAAATGTATATATCCAGATGCTTGTATACCAAAATGCTATCTCCTTAAAGGATGTAGAGCTTAGTATTTCCTTATCATTGTAAGCTAGAAATCACTAAAGCATAAAAATGAAATGAAGCAGACTTCCTTCATTCACTTATCACCACTTTTCAGAATTAGTTGCCCTATGGGCACCTTTTTAATTATATTGCACATCTTTCCATTAGATATTGGGAGGTTGAAAATTAAGTGACAAATCTAATGTTTTCTGCAGAAGACCTGAAGCTATGCTTTTTAAATAGCTAGTAAAAGAAAAAGAATGCTATTTCCTTATCCATGGAATTAATTATACTAGTACACTACATAAATTCTATGGGAAATAGTGACATAAATGCTACTTTAAAGGTTTATAGTGATAAGCAATCATTTATATTAAGAGGGAATTCAAACTGCTGCCTCCTTTGCTCCTACAAACTGTAATGAAATTAGATTCATGTTCTTTGCAAAATAATAATATTTATGAAAGTGCTTAGTTTATGCCTGGGCCTGTATTTAGGGCTATACAAATTACATAAAATTGCCGCCGCCTTAATTTGAAGGAGCTATTATCTCTTCTCTTTAAATACATAGGAAGACTAAAGCACAGAGATTAAATAGCTTTCCAGTACTTATTCATTTGTGCCTTTAGTGATCAATAGACTCAACTTATCTCGCTTATCCTCTTCATATAAGAGTGTTTTAGCATTTTGAAGCCAGCATGCTATTGGACTGTTTGTACCAAATATTATCCTGAGTCAACTTATATAACAATTTGGAATTTTTACTAGTTGTTTGTAAAGGAATATATCCAGTTTCAAAGAAAAATAAGAATCCCAGAACTATAAATAGAAAGGACACTTTCAAGGTTATCTCACTTTTGTAAAATAAGGTCCATTCGAATAAGACAGAAAATGGCTCTTAAATTCATATCATTTGACATGCTTTTTCCTCTAAGAATGTTGGTGACAATTGAGCTTTCTCTGAATAAACACACAAATGCAGGATCCTCAGTTATCTAATGAATAAAATAAATAAATGCAACCATCTGATTGAATTGAAACAAAAAGAGCGAATCAAAATTATATTGATTAACAACTAAATTACTTACTGAAATAATTTTAAACGTACACACAGTTAAAAGAAACAATATAGCGATGTCGATGTGTTCTTATCCTATTTTTCCCAGTGGTAATAATTTATACAAGTCTAGTACAATATCACAACCAGAATAGACAATGGTGTAGCGCTCAGAGTATTTTCAGGTTAGTACGGTTTTATTGAAAGTGTAGGTTTGTGGATTATAAGACGAAACTTAGGCCCATCTTGACAGGTAATTCACCTGCCTATTATTGCGTTTATAATTCCTATCATTATCTACTCATTGTTATCTGTTATCTAGATTGTTGTCAATTCATTGTGACTTAGCAAAAAAAAAGACCTTGATGAATTTGTCTCCTATTAGTCCTTGATTGGACATATCGGATCCAGGTCACTTTCTTCTATTGGGTAAAGAGAAATAAATGTTCTAAACTCTGTACAACAAACGTCTGTTATCAGGTATATACTGCCATACAGAGGAGTCTTTCATCGTTATTGTTTGCTGCTGGTGTGTATTGTTAAGTTAATAAAGATGAAGTAGGCATTGTCTAACCTAGCTTATCATGATGAGAAATTTCCAAATTGAGTTATCATGAGGAAAGTATTTTTGAAATATTTATTTGTAAAACTTACCATTTTTACATTTCAATCCTTCGAATTTCTTAGAAGTTTGATAGCAGTTATAATAAAACTATTATTTATGAAAGTGTTCTATCATTAACTTGGTAGGTCTCTCTAGGCCTCTCTTCTGCAGCAACAGGGGTAGCATGATACTAAATTGCATTTGATGCTATAATGTTATGGGGGAAACCAAGTATTATATGTACGTATCTGTGAGAAATCAAACACGTCTCATTAGAGAGGTAACATAGTTATAAAATCAGCTGTTATTACTAATAGTTGATACTTAGTGACAAATATTTTCAAATAATATGCACAGTTTGGCTTTCCATAAAAAACATGACTTTTACCTACCGTGAATATTTTCATTTAAATAATAATCTGTAGGTAGATTTCTATGTGTTAGATTTTTAAAAATGTAAATCCTCTTTAATTGCTTTCATCAACCTGAGTTTCTGATTGTGCTCTAATACCAATGAAATCTGTTAAAGAAATAGCTAGAACATTGCTTCAATTATTAACTCACTTTGTGCCTATTTTATATTTTTTAAGATTTATTTAGTATTATTTCACATGCATAGGTATTTTGCCTACATGTATGTCTTGTGCCATGTGTTTATAGTGCTTATGGAGGTCAGAAAACGGTGCCAGTTTCTTCGAAGCTAAATTACAGATGGTTGTAAGCCACTACATAGGTACTTGGAATGCCAACATGGTTTCTCTGGAAGAGTATCCTGTGGTCTTAAGCACTGACACATGTCTCTAGTACCTCTTTGCATATTTTACTTTAAATTGAAAGGAAAACATCTATTCAAGAAGTTTTCTTTTTACAATAACATTTATTTGTATGCACATAAACATTATTTTCAACTGATAAGGCTTAGAGTCATTGGTACTTTAGTATATGTTGCTGTAGTTTTAAAGATCTTTTAGTAAATACAATCAGTTAAAGGAAACATCTAGTTATAATAATAAAATAGTGAATGGTAATTGTATTCATAAACTATATCTTAAAATGTTATGCAAATAACCCCTGAAATTTTGTCTTGGTCTCTTATCAGTGAAGAGAGGATTAGTATGAATGAGGTCATTGTCCATAGAGATTTCTAAAATAATTTTTATTAGCTAGCAAAGCAAAGAATTAGGATTTCTGAGTGCCTAAATGTTATTTTGCAGTAAAAAATCACAATAGGTAAAATGGCTATGCCTAATAATTCCCATAATATGAAAATTTTCTCAAAATCTTTCAGATAATTATGTCAACCTTGGTTAGCTATAGCTATAGAAAAAAGCAAAAGGCAATAATAACACATTTTCCTATAGTTCTTTACTTTTGATATGGACTGTCACTCAAGCCCATGCTGGCCTTAATACACAGTTATCTTTCTTCCTCAGTCACCTGGGTGCTGGCATTACAAATATGAAGCCCTCACCTGGTTTATAGGAAGCAAAAAAAAATAGACAGCACAAGGGAAACAATAGAAAAGAGACTTCCTGATGAAATGGCTGAATGTTTGCTTAGCAAACTCTTTTGGACATTGAGAATAAGATAAAAAAAGTTCAAGTTCCAGATAATTAAATTTTGGTATCCTCATCACCTGGGGATGCCTATAGCCATTGTCCAGGAAGTCTCTTTTGTCATGTAGTCTAATATATCATATTCTTTCCAACCTTGTTTCCCCTCGGTTATCCATGTATTATCAAACCATTGCATGAAAATACATAGTCCTCCCTGGAGCTCCAATCTCAAGTTTAGTTTCCTAGATCATATAAAATTATTATCAAACTTTTTTTATGTTTTCCTCTTCTTAACCTCTTATATAAGTCAGTAGGTATAGCCATTTAGAACTGGCATAGAAAGGGTTCATTGCCACTTTCTGCCCTTGTTCTTGAGACTGGGCTGGTTAGAACTAAAAATCTCCCCATGGAAGCTGTTTTGGTAGACAAGAAGCTGAGAGTGCGGGTGAAAACTGAAAATATTGCACTAGAACAAGGTATTTGATAAGATTATAAATTGTTGATATTTTACATTCTTGGATAAAACTTCTATTTGTCTATCATATTGTATCTTTTTCATAGTTATAGCCCTCTGTATTTATTTTCATTATTTTGTATAGAAACTTTCCACAACTTTTACTTGTTTATAATTTTTCATATCTGTCTATTGGTTTAATGTGTATATAAAAATCTTAATATGACTAATGGCGCTCATTATAACTTTCTTATTCTTTAACAATCCGACTTCTATATTCCAGTGATTCTTATCTTTTTTTAACAAAAAGTAATGATCCACTGTCTTTTAAGTAAGGGCTTACTGTTTCAAGAAATGAACATTCTCCAAATAAGAGACTGACTCTCTTACTATGTATCCTCAGAGCATCTTGTACTTCCATTTACAGCTAGTACCATGGATCAATACTATTTGTTGGTAAAAGGAGGGAAACATCTATAAAGTTTATTCTTATCATTGTCTCTATGACTGTTTATTTTTCTATTTTCATTAACAGTCCGGTCATATCTATATATTTCCCCATAAACACCCTAGTCTTCTGCTTGTTCTTGTCCTCGTGTGTCAGGACAATGATAACTATATTCTTTTAAGAACATTTTTACCTTCAGTAGTTTTCATGGAATTTTGGACAAAAGGAAAAATTGGTTTAAGTGCCAAGAGGGTTACCACAAACAAACATATATATATATATATATATATATATGTATTTGACTAGACAAACAAGCTTCGATTACTTAGTATTAGAATTGCTTCAATAATATCAGGGGGATATGTTGAGTGGATTAGTTTCAGGACTCTGGTAAATTCGCCTTTGTTTCTCTGTAAAGTGACTCTAATTCAGGAAATTAAGCTTCCTCCTGTTGACTCAAACCATAATTCTCACCTCAAAGGGCATAAGAGAGAGTTTCTAATGCCATATTTGAATGAACATGATCCAGGAACAGAGATTTAGAGTACTCCAAGATGCATGTTCTGCTATAAAAGCAGTTTCATGGTGTTTTTCTGATAATGGAACAACAGATGTCATAAATAAAGGTGTTTTTCAAATACTCGGTGGAAACTTTAAGTTGGCAGTTGCAATGAAGTGGAAAGTTTACTGCTACATATCTCAGATGCTATCTGATGGCTCTTTGCCTTTTGGCCTGTGGAAGCTGGTTTTGTTCAGTTAATACAGTCTAAAAGGTTTATATCTACTAGTCACAATATATTAGGTTTGAGCCAAATGTGGGGAAACAATGACTATTTAGAGGGCTAATGATAAGCCAGAATTATTATAATTAGGACTTTCCGTATTGCAACCTCTGTACACCACTGAGGTTCTAATCAGGCAACAAGCCTTTGTAGACACCGATTCCTTACAGGAACTCTTGTTTATAGTATCTGTATCCCTGCTCTGAATGCGTAGATCATTTCCTCATTTTTGCAAATCCAGCTCTACTTGAAATGGGATAAAACTGTCATTTTTAATTTTAAATAGGATGGAAAATAGCTCCTGATATAAGACTTGGTAACCCCCCCCATATACACTTGTACAAAATTGCAAAATGATTCTCCAAGACAATATAAATTACAAAATCTTTGTTAGCTCACTGACTTTAGTCTAATCCAGAATTTTTGTATAGAAGAAATATTTTTCAAAGTGTATTCTACCAGTAATCTCAATATCAAACTGGAAGACTTCTCCCTGAGACTGTTCAAAATACTGGTTCAGTCTTGCTGCAGTTAAAATAAGCAAAATTCTTTGTGGGTCATGTATTTGTGAAAAGTACTTGGGTGGTAACAGATGGACATTTAAAAGCAAGCGAAATGATAAAACTGCCTCTGACACCTTGTAAAACAAATTGTACAAAAAGCATGCCAGTTGTGGGAGAGAACATAAGCTTCTTATTCACTCAGAATTTCCTGAGATAAAGGGAGAAATGGACTTGGAACAAAATTTAATATGAATCTGAAAAGATAAGGCATTTGTCTACAAGGAAGTTTCTAAACAAGGAAGGTACAGAGAAAATAGAGTATGAATCCCTGCCTACCCTTGGCACAGACCACAGATTCGACAGGGTCTGTACTGGCCCCAAAGTTTTTCAAAGATAATTGTGCTCTTGCAGCATCTCTCTGTATAAATGCACTCTTCCTGCCCTATAGCAGCCTGCCTGGTCTGGGAACACCATAGGAATTGACCCTTTGAAGATATTTCTTTTAAAGAGGTTTGTTCTGTTTATACAAGTTTTTCTGAGTAAAGGTCGGCTTTAAGTGGTAATTGTTTTGTCAATGTTTCCATACTATGGAACAAAGTGTGTTCTACTTTTACTGTACATGTGGATAATGTTTTCATGCAGAGTTTTTCTGTGTTCCTTATAGGTATTAGGATGCCTTTAGTTTGGGATATTTGATATTTTATTTGCAAAACACAGGTTGACAAAGTAGCTATTTGTTTATTGCTGCAATAACTGTAAAGAACTAGTCAGCTGTTACTCAGCTTGACATTTTGATTTTTTTTATCACACCTTACACATATATACATTATATTAGTCATCTAAACAATTCTTTTAGAGCTGGGCAGTGGTGGCACACGCCTTTAATCCCAGCAGTTAGAAGGCAGAAGCAGGCAGAACCAGGATGGTGTTCGAGGCCATCCTGGTCTGCAAGAGCTAGTTTCCCAGACAGGCTCCAAAGCTACAGAGAAACCCTGTCTTAAAAATAAATAAATAAATAAATAAATAAATAAACCGAAAAGATCCGTCTCAGGCTTTTATTTATTTTCAGAATACAAAGCCCTATAAGTATATCTGTGCACATTAAGGTACAATAACCAAACCAAGGGGTACAGGAAATGGGAAGGGCTATACGGAGAAAAGGGAAGGGTCAAGTGATGTAATAAAATGTATCTTGAAAGTTTTAAAATAAAAATATCATATAAATAAACTTGACAGAAAAAAGTAGAGTGATATTTTTGGAAGTTATCATGATTCCATTTGTAATTTTTAAAATTTGATTTTACAGATCAGTTGTTGATACTTTTGGATGACTATTTCATTGTTGGGTTTATTAGGTATTAGAGAGTATCCATTATAGTAGCAACCACCACTATATGTATCCAGGAAGAAATTTCCAGAAAAAGTCATGTTTTAAGATCCAGATAAGCATGTTTGCTACCAATTTGATTCCTCATTGTGCTAAATGTGACTTTGGGCCCATTGTTTATATTTTAAAGGCATTAAGGAAGGTGCCTGAAAACCATGTCATATTGAGTTAATGTTTAGAGTACTTATCTTTCCTGTGTTCCATTTATCTCTTTTTATTCGGATAAATATTCATTATCATATTTATCATTAAGTCATTAGTATATGACAACCTTCGCCAGAAGCTTATGTTAAATTCAGAATTGCTATCTTAAGAGGCAAGAAAAAGTAAAGGATGTTTGTCTTCTGTGAACCACATATTTTTGACCCACAAATGCTTACTTAACACATTCACATGACTGTAAACAAGGAGGAAAACAAATGCTTACCATCTGCACATGAAAACCTGTCCAATCATGGGAAATTGGAAATAATACATTTCAAAGATTCAATTGAAGAAATACTACAGAGGATTTGGAAGCAGGGTTAATACAACATCCAAAATAAAATAACAAAATAAAGCTAGCCCAAAATTCTTCCAAAATGCCTGAGCACAACAAAACAAAGTGGAAAAGTTCTTCTGAAGACTCTTAGGTGTATGTGCCATGCTTTGAAAGAAAATGGTTCTCAAAGGCTTACAGGGAGTAACACTATTAGATGTAGACTCATTGGAGTTGGTGTGACTTTGTTGGAGGAAGTGTGTCATAGGGGATGGGCTTTAAGGTCTCAGATGCTCACAGTCTTTTCCTATTTCCTTTGGATCTGGATATAGAACTCTAAGTTATCTCTCCAGCACTATGTATGCCTGTGTGTCATCATGCTTCCCACCATGATGACAGTGGACTAAATTTCTGAACTGTAAGCCAGTTCCAGTTAAATGCTTTCTTTTATAACAGTTGCCATGGCCATGGTGTCTCTTCACAGCAATAAAAATCCTAAGTAAGATGGGGGAGTTACATGTTGATTCAGAAGCAGAATATCATGAGGGGGGTAACAGTGGAAATATAATTTAATATATAATAAATAGAGTAAAAATGGAATTATTATTCATCTACCATAAGAGCCATCTTTCATAATTTAGTGTTTCCATCGTCCCAAAAGAAACGTTACAAATTCCAGTCCTATTCTTGTTTTTCTCCTTCTATCCCCTGCCGTCTACTAATCTTTCTTTTTCTATGAATATATCTGTTTTGAACATTACACAAAGTAGTCTGGTTAACTAAACTAGCCTTTAGTTTCTATTTACTTGGTTTATATAAAATGGTTTTAAGGTTCATGTATGTTGTAAACTCATCACTGCTGATTAAAATTTCATTGTACATGCATACACACCCCACACACTTTTATATGTCCTTTAGATCATGATTATTTATTCATTTCATATTTTGTTTCTAAGAGATTCTTCATGTGTGGGAAAGAGCCATTGCTATGTTTATACCATAAATAAAATATAATTGTCATTCTATTAGTGCACATGTCTTCTTTTCTGGAATAAGATTATATTTTCTCATTAAATAACTAATACTTGACAGCATAAGATGATTTTTATGATGTTCATGGATGCTGAAAGTCCATATAGTACATAACAGAAATGACTTGTCTGCTATGATCTGAGGTATCTAGAACTCTATGCCTAAAGTTTTGAAAACAGCTAGATAAAATTCTAAAAAACTACATATAGCTGTTTTGTCATTTGACATTCTCATTTCATAGGGTCTTGGAGTAACTACACTTCTTATACGATACTTCCTGATTGTGAGCAAAAGGTATTGTAGCAAAAAGAAAAAGTTGCCTGTTGTTTTATGATCCAGCCATAGAAAGTGCAGAGTATCACTTCTGTGATCTTGACTTCACTGAAAGCTTTTAAACTCATAGTGTAGACAAAACAAAAAGCTTCCATTTTTAAGTGTCAAAGAGTTTTGAGACTGATTTCAAAACCATCATAATACAAAGGTTTATTTTGTTATGGGTGTAAACTTGCATCTTGAAATTTATTAGTAATGATTAACAGAAGTGCTTCCTGGTTATGGATATTTCTTCTTAACTTTGGTTGTTGCTAACTGTTGATTAAAAGACATTGTAATAACTGTCATTTTAACAAGTGAGAATTTATATGTAGCAAACCATAGTCCTTATCCCCAGAAAAGAACATTCTGCTTCTCATTCCTTTGTTGTCATATTTCTATAGATAACTGTCACAACAGTTGCTTTAACTACTACGCAAGGATTTATATATTTTTTCACTAAATCTTACTTTTCCTTCCCTGAGCCTCTAAATATATAAGCCAAATGAAATTCCTTTAACATATCCCAAGACTTCATTGATTGTTGATAAATTAAATATTTTTGATAAGTAATTTTGTCCAATCAAATTGATATTATATTTCATTAACTGTTTACATAAATATATACAAATACACACGTACATACACACACGCTAATGCACACAAATATGCACACAGAAAAACACATGATTCCTAAAGTATTATTTAAAAAAATCCAGAATATAACAAATGAGAATGAAAGTTTAACAGTGCATCAAAATACTGTGAGAATGGGAAAATAAGGTTTATTGGGCTGAAAAAAGAAATCATGAACAGCTTGTTGAAGAACGTAATTCACATAATGTATATTCACAATTTATGCTTACTGAATTTAGTAGTTAGCATAGAATTTCAAAATTATTATTTTCATATAATTTTAATTTTTTCATTCACCACCCACCCATATATACACTCTTTTTTTTCTCTCTCATTAGAAAACAAACAGGAAACTAAAACAAAACAAATGAGAGAAGGACAAAACAAACAAACAGGAAAAAGAGCCAAAAAATAAAGCACAATGAAAAGATACAGGTACATGGACACACACTTTTGCACACAGCAATCTCATAAAAACAAAAAAAAATGAAAAAATATATATATATATATATATATGCAAAAGATCAGTGAGGTAAAACAAAGAACAAAAACAAAGAAGAAGAATTGCAAACAAAGCATTATGAGAGAAAAAATACACTCCAAAAATGCCATTGAATACATTTTGTGTTGACATCTACTGCTGGGATTGGGTCCTGTCTCTAAGGGGGGTTTGTATCCCCGGTAAGATTCCTTCAGATAAAATAAACACTTCCTCCGGTGGTAGGTCAACTGGCAAGAGCTCCTGGATGAGGGATGGGGTTTGGATCCACTTCCAGTCTCAGTGCTGCCATCCCATCCAATATGGACCTGTGCGTGCCCTGTGCCTACTGACATGCATTAGTCCTGCGGTGTCCAGTAAACCTTGTTTCCTTGGTGTTCTCCATCCACTCTAGATTTTACAATCTCTCCACATTCACCTCTTCTGGGTTCTCTGACCCCAGGCAGGAGGAATTTGATGGAAATATTCCATTTAATACTGAGTGTTTTTTGGCTATTTGAACTTCTTCTGTTGAGAATTCTCTGTTCAGCTCAGTGCCCCATTTTATAATTGGGTTGATTAGCATTTTACGGTCTAGTTTCTTGAGATCTTTATATATTTTGGAGATCAGACCTTTGTCAGTTGCGGAGTTGGTGAAGATCTTCTCCCAGTCATTGGGTTGCCTTTGTGTCTTAGCGACAGTGTCCTTTGCTTTACAGAAGCTTCTCAGTCTCAGGAGGTCCCATTTCTTCAATGAGGTTCTTAATGTCTGTGCTGCTGGGGTTATATGTAGGAAGTGGTCTCCTGTGCCCATGTATTGTAGAGTACTTCCCACTTTCTCTTCTATCAGGTTCAGTGTGTTTGGACTGATATTGAGGTCTTTAATCCATTTGGACTTGAGTTTTGTGCATGGTGATAGATATGGATCTATTTTCATTCTTCTACAGGTTGACATCCAGTTTTGCCAGCAAATTTGCTGAAGATGCTCTCTTTTTCCCATTGTATACTTTTAGCTCCTTTATCGAAAATCAGCTGTTCATAGGTTTGTGGGTTAATGTCAGGGTCTTCTATTCGATTCCATTGGTCGACTTCTCTGTTTTTATGCCGATACCAAGCTGTTTTCAATACTGTAGCTCTGTGGGAGAGTTTGAAGTCAGGGATGGTAATGGTTCCAGACGATCCTTCGTTGTATAAGATTGTTTTGGCTATCCTGGGTTTTTTGTTTTTCCATATAAAGTTGATTATTGTCTTCTCCAGATCTGTGAAGAATTTTAATGGGATTTTGATGGGGATTGCATTGAATCTATAGATTGCTTTTGGTAGAATTGCCATTTTTACTATGTTGATCCTCCCAATCCAGGAGCAAGGGAGATCCTTCCATTTTCTGGTGTCCTCTTCAATTTCTTTCTTCAAAGACTTAATGTTCTTGTCAAATAGATCTTTCACATCCTTGGTCAGAGTTACCCCAAGATATTTTATGCTATTTGTGACTATCGTGAAAGGTGATGCTTCTCTAATTTCCCTCTCTGTTTCCTTATCCTTAGTGTATACGAAGGCCACTGATTTTTTGGAGTTGATCTTGTATCCTGCCACATTACTAAAGGTGTTTATCAGCTGTAGGAGTTCTTTGGTAGAGTTTTTGGGGTCGCTTATGCATACTACCATATCATCTGCAAATAACGAGAGCTTAACTTCTTCTTTTCCGATACGAATCCCCTTGATCCCCTTATGTTGACTTATTGCTAAGGTCATGCTCAACTTCCTTAGCGATCAGGGAAATGCAAATCAAGACAACTTTGAGATACCATCTTACACCTGTCAGAATGGCTAAAATAAAAAACACCAATGATAACCTTTGTTGGAGAGGTTGTGGAGAAATGGGTACACTCATCCATTGCTGGTGGGAATGCAAACTTGTGCAACCACTTTGGAAAGCAGTGTGGCGGTTTCTCAGGAAATTCGGGATCAACTTACACCTGGACCCAGCAATACCACTCTTGGGAATATAACCAAGAGAGGCCTTTTCATACAACAAAAGTATATGCTCTACTATGTTCATAGCAGCATTGTTTGTAATAGCCAGAACCTGGAAACAACTTAGATGCCCTTCAACGGAAAAAATGGATGAAGAAAGTATGGAATATATACATATTAGAGTACTACTCAGCAGTAAAAAACAAGGGCTTCTTGAATTTTGCATGCAAATGGATGGAAATAGAAAACACTATCCTGAGTGAGGTAAGCCAGACCCAAAAAGACGAGCATGGGATGTACTCAATCATATTTGGTTTCTAGCCATAAACCAAGGACATTGAGCCTATTATTAGTGATCCTAGAGAAGCTAAATAAGGAGAACCCAAAGAAAAACATATAGGCATCCTCCTGAATATTAACCTTCATCAGGCGATGAAAGGAGACAGAGGCCCACATTGGAGCACCGGACATAAATCTCAAGGTCCAAATCAGGAGCAGAAGGAAAGAGAGCACGAGCATGGAACTCAGGACCTCGAGGGGTGCACCCACACACTGAGACAATGGGGATGTTCTATTGGGAACTCACCAAGGCCTGCTGGCCTGGGTCTGAAAAAGCCTGGGATAAAACCAGACTCTCTGAACATAGCGGACAATGAGGACTACTGAGAACTCAAGAACAATGGCAATGGGTTTTTGATCCTACTGCACTTACTGGTTTTGTAGGAGCCTAGGCAGTTTGGATGCTCAACTTACTAGACCTGGATGGAGGTGGGGGTTCCTTGGACTTCCCACAGGGCAGGGAACCCTGATTGCTCTTCGGGCTGAGGAGGGAGGGGGACTTGATTGGGGGAGGGGGAGTTAAATGTGAGGCGGTGGCGGGGAAGAGACAGAAATCTTTAATAAATAAATAAATTAATTAAAAAAATACTGAGTGTTCCTAGGTCTCTCAATCTCTGTACATTGCCTAATTTTGGTTCTCTGTATTTTCACTCATTTCCTGAAGGAGGAACCTTCTCTGAAAAGGGTTGTGCTAGTAATAAAGCAGAATGTCATTGCAAGTCATTTTACTGCTATGTTTCTTTAGCAAAACAGAATTTTGTATCCTAGTTTGATGGGTGATCTGGTCTCTGGTTCTCAGCTACCTGAGCACTGTCAGGCATGGGTTCAGTCTAATGGTGTGAGCCTTAAATACAAATAGTAAAAACAAGAAATAATTTAGTACTATTTTTTAAATCTAATAATATTTTAATTGATAAATTACTTTCCTTTGAAATTTGCCGCACAAAGAATAAGTTCTTTTCTCAGATACCACTTTGTATAAGTAAGTCTTAAATGAGTTTTAAATGAGAATATCAGACACATGTTCAATGAAATATGATTATCTCATCCCAGCTGAATGCCCATTATCATGAACACAAAAAAATATAGCACAGATGTGGTGAACTACCATTTATATTGTTAAAATGCCCATTTGATTTTAATATTATTGATACCTTCAGCAAAACATTCTTCTAAAGAGTATTCCTTACACCACTAAAATAATGTCAAACAATGTCATTTAAAAATAGTATGAAGATGAGCTTCATAATCATAATCATCTCATCTCCTCCGAGTTATTTATAGTTGAATGTTATTTTTACCTCTGAGGGAATTAAAGAATTTCTTTGGGAATTAAATGTACTGAGGAAGCAATAATCCTGTAAAGTAGGCTACTAAATTAGTTAGCATTAGCTTGCGTTTTATAGTTCAATATGGCACTCAAGAACTGAGCAATATACATATTTGAGGATATACATAACAACAGTAGCAGATAATACATAATGCTCTGGAAAATTTAGCCTATATATAAAATTAACTGATTGAAGCAAGTAAAGCCAAGTATCTTTAGAATTTTAAAGATTCAACAAATATTCTATGGAAAATACCATTTTATTAATTGATAATAGTTTACTAGCATATCACCTTGTTATTTAAAGCATTAACAATTTTTCTAAAATTGGCAGCATTAATACTAGCATTCTCATTTTGCCACAAAGCAAAAATAAAAATTTTTCTGTAAGGTCCTGAGTTCAATTCCCAGCAACCACACTCACAAGCATGCATAATGAGATCTGATGCCTTCTTCTGGCCTGTAGACATACCCGCACACAGAATACTGTATGCATAATAAATAAATAATTCTCAAAATAAAATTGCTTATTAAAAATCTTTTCTTTAAATCTGATAGTTAAGCAATAGAGAAAATACCATTTTGTTTTACAAACTTTGTAAACTGTTTGCAACAAAATTTAGAACTTTTGAATACTATGATTTAAAAGTTAGTGAAAAATTGGTAGAAAACTATGTAAAATAGAGAGTATAAGAAAAAAGATAATATATATTTTGCTAAGAAAATAATTGTTCAGGAATTTAAATTATCAGTTTCAGCAACTTAAGAGGTGGCAGGGGTGCAGAAACTGAAGCAAGGTCCTGGAGCAGTTTGCTGGCTTGCTCTCCATGGCTATCTCAGACTTCTTATAGCATTTAGTACCACCAGCCCAGAGATGGCACTGCTCACGGTGAGTTGGGCACTTCCACATCTATTATCACTCAAGAGAATACTCCACGGGTTTGCCTAGAAGCCAATCTGGTGGGGCATTTTCTTAATTCAAGGATATCTCTTCCTATCTCTTCCCAGAAAAGTCCATCTTATGCCAAGTAGATGTAAACTAGTCAGCACACCTCTTTTGACCTCCTTTTCAAAATTAAAGGTAAAGTCACATGTGTATGTGCATATTCTTCAAGAAGTGTGTCCTTAAAGAAAAATAATGAAAAGTAGAAGTGTGTTCTTTACAAATGTTTTCACTGTAACACACACACACACACACACACACACACACACACACCCTATATCTAGGAAGTGGGAAAGCAAGAAAATGGAAGAAAGGTAATCTAAGTGTACATAGGTAGATGGTAATACATAATACAAAATTTCATATATTTTAAAGTATCCCATATTGAAATGTGGCCACTCTGCACCATATATTGCTTTAAAAGTAGAAGATGTATGGACATGTAGATTTTAAAAATATGTGTAAACTGTCTATTAGTATTAAAATCCTATAAATCAGTCAATACATAAATGAATAAAGCAATGCATGCTTGAGCTGAAAAACATAAGACTGTCTTGCTTGGTTTTGTATATGCTGTTTAGTAGTTTCATATATAGGCAGTAAAGTTTCAAGGCAGTTTCAAAATCTATCAAGTACATGAATCCATTCAAGCACATGAATGTATTTTCATTTTGAAGTTTGTGTATACCGTTTCATCTTAAGAACCAATGAGCTAAATGTAGAACATACCAATATTTATGAGTATTCATTTATATATATATATATATATATATATATATATTAAAATCAAGTAGCTTCTATACAACATAAAGTTCTACCATCCAAGAACTAGATTTTTTGAGGTTATGTGTGTGGTATGCCTGCTTTCCCTTG
>NW_024544426.1:0-32085 GCF_018167655.1 Microtus oregoni | reverse complement strand
TGGAAACACTTCAGTGGTGTGGTTCCCCATAAATCGTGCAACGGACTCTTTAGTGGTACAGCTTATTACAATGCAGCTGTGACTCTTACTGAGGAAGCTACCATAAATTGTTTAGACAACTTCTCGGTGGTACAGCTAGCTAGCTACCTTTCAATTTCTAATGTTCATGTAATTAACCCTCTAAAACTTACTGGCTCACCAATGTGTACTAGGACAAAATCGTTTCTTTGATCTTCTAGTGACATCTGTTTCTCTAGCGTGAATAAGAACCATGGAAAGCCAGCTCTTAATGACATATTTGGTTGTTAACCTAGTTCTGTGAGAGCAAGAACCCACACCGATTAGATGGCATTGGTCAATTCGGGCAGTCTCTGTAACTTTCTTTAATCACCTCCCCCTTAAATCTCAATTCCAAATATAGCCACAAGATGTATTAAGCTCCAACATGATTTTTGTTGTGGACAAAATATATTCACTATATAGCATACTCATCTTCTCTCTGGTATGTGGCATAGAATACTCATGGATTTGAATGAAAAAAGAAATTGGAATTTCAAATAAGTTCATTTACTTTTAGGGAGGAATAGCTCTATATAACACTGAGAGATATTTGTTTAGACTTTCACGCCAAGCCAATTAAAATCTGGCATTTAAAATATTCCATTTCTTATTTTCTTGATTTTCAAGGAATGGTATATAATTGGTGGTGATAGGAATTGTTAGGTTTGAAAATATCACTCTAATTTATTCAAATATGTCAACAAAAGAGAGGTATCCACATTGTTTATTTCTGATTTGTGTGTTATCATATGGATAATGCTGAAATTGACCATATGTATAGTAGCCTATGGGAATAACATAGTTAAGTAAGAATGTATTTTATGAAGGAAAATAAAATTTTCCCCTCAAGAGCTATCTGCTGCTATTTTACATATAAGTATAAAAGCTTTGTTGTGCATCTGTATTTCAATTTAAAGATAGCTATTATTTTAGTATATGAATGCATTTGTTATGAAAAAAAAATCTTTGCAATATTCTAAATATTTGAAGAAATGAATGGAAGTTTACTATTGAAAATTTTATGAGAAGAAATGTGTACACTTTGAGGTATTTTCATAACAATTATTTTGACCTATAACATAAGTAAATAATATCTGAAATATTTAGTTCTTACATATTATATAGATATACTGGTTATTGACTATTAACTAATACCAAACATTGAAGAAAATATTTTAGTAATGAAGATGGAATTTTTTTCTGTCAATTTAACTCAATAGTAATTTCAAGCTTAGAAAAGCAAATAATTCTGTAATGATGGCTTTTATAAACCTGTTTCTTTATAATTTCTCAACCTAATCCCTTGATATAAATCTGTAGAAATTTTCCCTCTGAGTTTTCATTTACAAGCCAAGAACTGCCATTTGCTTTTACAATTCCTTACTTTAAACACAATGAAACATAAGAAATTTTAGCCTTGTAGGATTGGCCCTCCCTTAAGTCATTTATGTTTGTCAAATAATGTTTTCTGAGTTCTTAGTTTGTGTAGAAAATAAAATACAAAGGTAAGTAAGCCATGCTCCTGGTAGTTAAAGAGCCTTTGTAATATGAAGTTTTTTTTTTTCTGTATTAGAGGATTTAGTGGTTGTGAATGAATAAATAATCCTTTATTCATAAATGGGAAAGAAAGTACATGGAAAGGCCCAGCGTTATATTTGCTAAATAAATACTACCAAATAGTTTCCTTTAATTCCACTAGCATGACTAGAATATTAAGGGATGAATAATATCCCATTTATTCAATGAGACTGATTTAGTCAATGCTGTTGTATTTGAAAGACTATGGACATGACCACATCAATTAATTTTAGATATACTTTTCCATCAAATACCCAATACCAACATCACTTAATTCAACTTCATTTATGAATGACATTAACACTAAATTTAAAATAAAATTAGTATGTGTTACTTGAAAGTTATTTTGGTTGCAAAATATACCTATAGTTAGTTTTAACTTTTAATTTTGTTTATTTTACAAAATAGATGAAAGAGAAGATGTTCAAAAGAAAACATTCACAAAATGGATAAATGCACAATTTTCTAAGGTAAGAATTTTATGTTATATTTATTTGAAAATGAAATATTTGTTGAACTTTTAATATGTGTTCTGAAAGTAAATATTTCAAATGTTCATATTATTTTTCTTATGTTTCAAATTTTGACTGTTTAAATCTGCATATGTTACACTTTGTTTTGATTCAGTAAAATGCAGGAGAGCATATGATAAAGAGATGTGATTTAATTTACAAATGATATCTGTTTGATTTTTATATCAGCAAGTCATTACAGTAAATTCTGTCAATTATCTTTTCTATTTCAAATATTAAAATGCATGAGGAACCTTATTGTTGATAAAACTTATATTTTGTCTTCTTACTTATTTAACAAAAGCTAAAATAGCTGAATTTTGGATTATTAAGTGTCTGTAACTAGAACATATTTTAAAATTATATAAAATAATAAATTATCACTTTTTCTATAGCCATAAATATATACCCTAATTAATTTATGCCTCAATTTATATCATAATTCATAGTGTAACCCCAGATAATTATACACATAAACACCAAGGAAGATTCTAACCATAAAAAGAAGCATTTTAAGTGCAATTTAAAGGGGTCTATTTAAATGTCAAGAGTAGAAAACTTGAATTTAGATTTAATCATACTAGATTTGAGCAAATAAACCAAATGGTTTTATTTAGTTTTCTTACCTTCCATCATGTATATGTAAGTACATAAATCCCAAGGGTCTATTTAATACACCAAACTCAGAAAATGGGCATATAGAAAGATCTCTGTATGAAAATGTTTTAGGAGTGACAAAACTCTGATAATGGACGCTTTACATTTTATTAAGAAGATATGGAAGATTCTTAAGCGAAAACTTTTAGTAGATTGCATTGCCACTGTTAATAAATATGGCCTACCCTCTCCATGGATCTTTCTCCTCTTGTAAACAGTTTAGTGTTAGAACCGACATAATGTAATAGAAAGTAAAAGACCAAAATTTCTTTTCTTGCTTTTACAAAATGCTTTCAAGTATCATTATGGTATTTAAAAGCAAAACATTGAAAACTTCACTTGATCATGTAGGAAGAGAAGCAAGTTCTTGAGTTTGCACTGATGGTTCTTAAAATGTTCTCACTAAATTAACAGTTAATTAAATTCCATTACAGAACTTTAGGAAAGAAATATAAATTAGAATATGTGTTTTAAAAGACCAAGTTTTTTAACTAAGTGAAATGCAAATGCAATACTAAACATGGAAGGCAGAGATGTAGAGGGTTATTTGAACTATGGGGGCCTGACTTAAGATGTGTCATAGGAAAAGAATTTTAATATTTGGCCTAGAAACTTTTCTTGTGATATTTTGGGAAAAAAGGTGGCTGCTATTTGCCCTTCTCCAAAAAGTCTGCATGAGGCTAAAGTGAAGAGATTTGTATTAATTCCATTGGTAGAGGAAATCTCAAAACAACCTAGTATTGACTTTGTTGTGTGGTTAGTAGTGATCTATAATGGAAAGATGCAAGCTGAGCAAGGGAAAATACAAAATTTGCAATTTGAGGAGAAAAGGAGCACCAGGAAGTAGAATAGAGCTAAGTCCTGTGTCCAAGGAGATACCATATCAAGAAATAGAATAAAGGTAGTAGTGATCTTAGGGCAAGAACCTACCCAGTTAAACTTCCAACGAGTGGGAAGGAATTAAGATAAGCTTATATCCAGGTATGGTGGTGCACTCTTTCAATCCCAGCACTACAGAGGCAGGAGGCCAGTCTGGTCCATTGATCCTGTTTTAGGATCAATAATCAGACACTTAAGGCAGTGAAGAAGCCATTGAAAACAGAAAGCTGATGAAGATGTAATTAGCAAGCGGTCCATGCTCCATCCCCAAATGTAGCAGGACTTGGCAACTTCAGCCACATTGGTATGGCTTTAGAATCAAAGATACAAGAAAAGGGGTATTGAATCTTCCTCTGTGACTAAGGAAAGCTGATGCAGCCAGAAATGTGTCAGGGTTAACCCTGAGTGGAGGCCCAGAGTCTATTGCATGAAACTGTGAAACTGAAGCTTGGATTGCCTTGGAGAAACCAAGATGTTGGAGTTACCAGAGTCATGAGATACCTGCAGAGGAAAGCTGTTAACAGGGAATATAAACAGCAAAAGACAAAGAAGTGTGTGGCAGTCAACATAGCTGAAAGGAGCTATAGATTTGACGAGCACTTTGACATCAGATATGGGTATGCAGATTTTAGAGTTTGCTCACTTGGTTTTTGGCCTCCTACTTTGATGCATCCAGTACTCCCACAATGTGCTCCCTTCTCTATGTTCTGGAAATATATATATATATATATATATATATATATATATATATGATGACACTATATATATACATTTATATATATATATAAATGTATATATATAGTGTCATCATATATTGGAAATATGTGATCTGTTCTTTTTTAATTTTGATTTCATGGAGGATTACAGTTAAGTGATTTCTTGAATCTCAGAAAAAAACTTTGAACTTTTGTCTTTTAAACATTGTAGAGACTGTGATAGACTATGGGGACTTTTGAAGTTGGACTAAATGCGTGATATGGCTACAAGCATATGCGGACCAGGAAGTATAATGTGGTAGTCTAAATAGATATGTCCCCCATAGTCTCATGTGTTTGAGTGCTTGATCCTAAATGCTGATAGAGAAATGGAAATATCATGTGAGTTATTTAAGAAAGCAGTTTTCTAACCTAGAGGAAAACTTTTAACAAATGGATAAAATATGAGTCTATTCAAGAATACATATTTTTCCTGTAATCTCAGTGTTAAATATTAGTATCCTAAATGACCAGATACTATTGCTCATTACTACAGATAATTAGTTCTATGGTAAGTTTTAAAAAATAGAAAAAATAAATAAATAAAAAATTAGCCGATGGATAGTTTGAAAACAAAAAATGGAAAATAATTGTTTCCTGTGTGTTAAATTAAATACAGTCCTGTAAATATACAGCGATACAATGAATAGAGATGCAAAGTTTCATCACTAAGGCATAGAAGTACATTTACGGGATATTAGTAAATTTTAGAGTCATAACAAAGTATATCTTTGTTACTTTGTAAAGCCACAGACAGGCTGTTTTAAAGAAATACATGTGGTCAAAGATATCTTTATCATTTTGGTGTCACTAGAAGCCAGATATGTGTTTGCGGTACATCCCACATATTTTCCACTTCTTCAGTACAATTTTAAACTAAGTCCTATCTCTTTTTCTAAATAGCTCTTATATTAACCTTCGATTCCAAAAATTTCTACTAGAATGTCATTTATCGCATCCATTCTATATAGATAAGCAAACAATATTTATCCTAACAGAAACACAAAGCCATTTCAAGATAAGATTAATTCAAGGTAAATATTCTTCCCGTGTAATTTGTAGATATGTTATAATCCCAAAGAAATGTCTGGTGTTTACCCATGACAAATATAATTTATATTATAAAAAATGTGTTCATTTACCTAGGCTTATAAAAAGAAAGCACAGATTTAATGTCATCACCAAATGCAATTTTTCACAATATATGCTTTTATGCATGTGAGGACAAAAATATGGGAATAAAAAATGTTTATTATTAGGTCAATTGTAAAATATAATGGTTATCTCCCAATGAGTTACATAATAATTTTGGTTTTTCACTGTGTATAATGGCTGTCATGATATGTATGTTTTCGTTACATCTTTCTGTTTGGTTTTTCCAGGTTTAATATGCACCTTTACTTTTCACTAACACAAGCTGGGTGTATATAATTATTTTTGTCTATAAATATTTAACAGCCTGTGGAACGATAACACATTTATATCATAATTGCTGACATGGATGTCTACACTAAAAAGATATGATTCATCTTACCAGGGTAACAATATGGTGAAGTAGCATTCACTGACTTAACACGGTTCCCATGGAGATGCTTCATGATTTACCTTCTAGCCAGTATGGAGGGCATGACACATTAAAAATAACATGAAGATTGTGAATATTGGCATGGTTAAGAAGGTTCAGTAGATAAATGAGCTGTTGTCTAAGGGCACGAGCTTAAGCCAATGCAATCAATCCTCAGATCCCACGTGAAGGTAGAAGGTCAGAACTGACTTCACAAATTGACATCCACATTTTTGTGTATCATATATTCCCTCAAAAAACACAACTATTTACTAAAATTTATATTGACAATCTACAACGGGGCTTTCACATGATGTGCTGAGGCAAAATTTTATGCGCAACTGATATTCAAGAGAAATACATACAATTTAAACTTCATTAATATTATATTCTTTATAACTTCACATCTACTAAAAATAAAACATATACGAAAAGAACATTGTAAATAATAAAACAGAAATGGTGCCACTTTCTTATTGCTGGAACAATTTTCTGAATTGAAAGAATTATATTTATGTGATTTATGTACTGACCTCGCCCATGTATTTACTTTATTTTTCCAATGCTATCATCTTGCCCTCGGGAAAACATGACATTTAAATTGTAATCATTATCCTCATAATTTTGTCATGCTCATAAAATAAGCATAAATTTTAGTTCTACATCATACTGTGTAGTGAATTCTACTTATTTGTTTCTTTAACTACAACAGTTAGTATCTCTTCCACTTTTAGTCCCACCCCAAATTGGAAAAGCACTTTGCATTGTTCTCCTTGCTTCCATTTCTAACAGAGCTCAAAACAATACTGTCCTCTTATTTATTCTTCTCACAGGAAATATGCGTAAGTTCAAACGATCGTGTCTACACATCTGATCCACATGCAATATTTTGCTCAGGAACAAAAGGTTTTGCTGTGGTTGAAAACTAAGTCCTTGGTGTCTGTTTTAGACAGACATTTTGCAGGGATGTTTTAACACATACTGTGTCAGAACAGGGTGCTGAAGTTCACACTGGAGGTTCCACACTCTTTGAGTAAGGTCATCAAATCACTCTTTTGTCTGGCTGACCTGACAGCCTTTCTTTCCTTGTTTACATTGGGAAAATTTATAACACTTCCAGAGGCAGGTGCTCCTGATCCCTGAGATGACATTCAAAATATTTCTTGGGCTTTGGAGACTTTCATTTCAAATTTTTAGATGTGAAATTGTCAACCAGTAGGATCTATAGAAACATTCCAGAATGGTAAAAATTGAGAACTTTGAAATACTTTTGATCCCAAACGTTTTGATGAAAGATATTGAAACTCTCTGAACCTAGATTTTCATAGTTAGCAGTTTTAATTGAGAGTTGCTTAGATGTGTTATCATCTCTTTTGCTGGGTTTTATATATTTTCTTGTCATAAAATAGGTAAAATTGAATAGTTATTTATGTTTTATTATCTTGCTATCCTCTGTGTACCAATCTGTGCCCCATGTATTTATTATATGTTGCCCAAACACTAAGTTTGAATGAGTTCAAAATATATGATCAGTAAATCTACATATAAGTGCTATACAAAATATTTCTTAGGTCCAAAGTGGGCCCCCCAAACAGTAGTGCTGCTGATAATACCGTAAATGATGACGTGAGTGTAATCCAGGAAGGATTGATTGGGTAAACAGAAGCCTAAACTCAGCATTCCTCAGAGTTTCTCAAGGCTGGTTTCTGTTTACCAGAAAAACCAATACCCCCCTTATCTGCTCCCATTACTCAGCTATGTGGGGCAGGGGCATCTAGTTCCTGACTAATCCTAACAGACTGTTTCAGCTCAATGATCCCCATCTTGCTGACAGTCATATAAAATCCACTCACTTTTCCAACAAGCTGCAACGCTCTATTCTTGTAGGCAGACCAACAATTTGATTTCTTCCAGGAAACCCTATTTTCCACCCACAGAGTGGTCCAGTTCAGTGGTTTCACTGCACCCTCATTTACAATACCTAAGTTGGTAGAATTACTAGGGCAGAGTTGTTGTGTCGTGCAATGATTACCTAAGTTATAAACTAGCTTTTCTGCCCCTAGCTTCCTGTTTCTTCCTATTCTTCGTTATTGAGAAAAATCAGATCTTAAGAGAAGATGAAGGATACTAAAATGTGTACCAGGCTTTGGCAATACTTGAATATGGTCCAGTGTTTTAGGGTGAATAGTATTGGTACAGGAAGCAGAAATTCTGAGAATTCAGAACATTTTATTTCTGGATAGCTCCATATAAATGATACTGAGAGTTATATTTTTGTGGTGAACTTTTCCAGTGACCTAATGAGATGAATACTAAAGCAAAGAAAAGTGAACAATTAGGTGGCTTGTTGAACGTTTGTTGCTAGGAAGAACAAACCAAGAACTAGACTCCTGAAATCCATGATACTTCCACATAATCTGTTTTTCTGATATCTTCTCTATTATTGCAACATTGCACTTTTCTTAATGCATTATAAAAATAGTAAGATCAATGAAAACTGAGAACATGGTTAGAAGACATTGAAAACATTTTAAAGAAGATATTGAATGCTTGTAACTACTACTTTGACCCACTTTTCATTATTTAACTATTACCAAGACACAAATATTCTTCATAAGGCTTTTCTGTCGAGTACATGTGTTTGAATTTCAATATATTCAAATTAATATCAATAGAGTGATATCATTTTTCCATGCTAGTGTTTGATGAGAGAAGTAATGTAGTTTTCAGTTAAATAACTCAAGCCAAATATTTTTATGTGAATATTACATCTGATTTCTAATAGTCCCCAACAAGTTATTGTATGTGAGATTATTTTATTAATTAATATGAGTTTTATGATAAATTCAAAATTGGGCTTTTGTGTGTGCAGAGCCCACAACTGCAGTACTTATTGTTATGAACACTTGGAGAATGTGTCCAGATTTTGAATCTAGATATTGTGTTAATGGTTCAGTTCACTGAGAACCATTCCCTTTTGTATGTTCCTAAGTCTCATTTTTTTTGCAATGCAGATAACAAACCAGAAAGTTAATTCAGTTAATTAAATAAAATAGAATTTTATAGGTCTCACTGTTTTCACTGAAAGTCTAATCTTTCTTAGAAGTATTTTTGTTATCATTTAACTGACTTTTACTGTGATCTCAATACTTTAGTTAATTGTAAAAGGGGCATAAATTTTACTTTCTGTGTTATACGTCCTGAAGTATCTTTTTTTTTTCTTTTTTTATTGAGAAAAGGAGAAAAAAAAACAAGTTTCCACCTCCTCCCAGCCTCCCATTTCCCTCCCCCTCCTCCCCCCTTACGCCCCCTCCTCCCACCCTTCTCCCTCTCCTCCCACCCTTCTCCCCCTCCCCCCACTCCTTTCCCCCTCCCTCTCCAGTCCAAAGAGCTGTCAGGGTTTTCTGCCCTGTGGTAAGACCTAGGACCTCCCACCTCCGTCCATATCTAGGAAGGTGAACATCCAAACTGGCTGGGCTCCCACAAAGCCATCACATTACGTAGGATCAAACCCCCGTGCCATTGTCCTTTGCGTCTCATCAGCTCTCATTGTTCGCCATGTTCAGAGAGTCCAGTTTTATCCCATGCTTTTTCAGTCACAGTCCAGCCGGTCTTGGTGAGCTCTCAATAGATCAGCTCCACTGTCTCAGTGGGTGGGTGCATCCCTCGTGGTCCCGACTTCTTTGCTCATGTTCTCCCTCCTTCTGCTCCTCATTGGGACTTTGGGAGCTCAGTCCAGTGCTCCAGTGTGGGTCTCTGTCTCTATCTCCATCCATCACCAGATGAAGGTTCTATGATGATATGCAAGATATTCGTCAGTATTGCTCAAGGATAGGGTCATTTCAGGTTCCCTATTCTCAACTGCCCAAGGAACTTACTGGGGACCTCAGCTTGGGCACCTGGGAGCCCCTCTAGGGTCAGGTCTCTTGACAACCGAAGTATCTTAATAGAGATTTGAAATTGGCAGTTGCTATTTCTGTATAGTATGTAGTGGTATCAGTGGTAAGCCCATTTAACTTGAAAATGTAATTATTGACCAATTAGCAATATTATTGCCAACAAAGTGGGAAAAAAACATACTACTTACAGCTGATGGGTAAATGTATTGTTTATTGTGTTTATTCTTCCTTGGGGCCATATATAGCTTTCTAATTGAGAAACACAAAATTGGACATGGTGAAGATTCCTCAGTGGGTTAAAGCATTTGTTGCCAGGCTGGATGACCTGAATTGAATCACCATATCCCCCACAGTAAAAGAAGATAACTATTGCAAGTTGTCTCTTTCCTCTTACGTTATGTGCCTGTGCAATGTGTGTATTGAAACACATGCACATATAAATAAACATATCCAAACACAATAAATAAACATTTAAATTATAAAAAATAAGACAAGTTCACTTTTGTTATTTATTTTCATTTTGTATAGGATAGTTGGCACCTATGTCTCCAGAAGTATATAGTTGCTAAAATAATCCTTAATTGAGTACCATCTATGTGTGCCTGGCCTAGTATCTTATACTGATAAAGGTATAATAATATAAGATGGGCTTCCTTTAAGAGTTGCCATTAAGCAAGAGATGATTCTAGTTAATAATTAATAATAATTAATTGATAATAACTAATAATAACTGAAGAAATGTTTAAAAGGAGTAGTTTATTTTTAATATAGTAGAAGTACTGTGGGGGTACACATGAATTGCTTCGAGAGGTGGGTGACTTTGGAAATTAAAGTTACACTTGACATTGTGCGTGCAGAAGCAAAAGGAAAAGAAATGAAGGCAGATGGAAGTGTATGTAGAAAGGTATAATGATTAAAACTTTTCAGGTTAGTGGTGATGATGAAAGTTTATATGGCCAACCATTTTATATTATTTTGGGTGAAACAAAATCACAGAAGTTTTAAAGCACTAAGGCCTGATGGATTATTGAGGCATTTTTTGTTTGTTTGTTTGTTTTGTTTTTTGATGCAGCGTTTCATTGTAGCTTTGGAGTCTATCCTGAAACTAGCTCTTATAGTCCAGTCTGGCCTTGAACTCACAGAGTTCTGCCTGTCTCTGCTTCCTGAGTGCTTGGATTAAAGGCCTGTGCCACCACCACCTGCTCAGCACTAAATGAAAAATTTAGTTGGAAGCCTTCAGTTTCCATGTAAGAAATATGTGCATGCATGTACAATAAAGGGGCAAGTGGGATATATATGCTATGTAGATATATTTGATAAAATACACACTTCAGAATAATGCAACGTATGAGTCATTCCAAGAGTATTTTATAGGGTGGATTCCTGGAATTCACAGATAGGATTTCCAATTCCAGTATGGTAGCAAGTCTAGGCATTTGCATTTCTAGCAAATTTCTAGGTGATTCTGATAGAGCATGTCTAAGAACCATGCTTTGAAAACCATAGTCATTAAATCTGAGTTATTTAATCAGCTCTACAGAAGATGTTTAAAGAAATGCCACTGAGAAACTAGTGAGTCCTCAGAGGGAAGGGCCTTTCCTCGTGTTTCTGGTTGGCTGAAAACCCTACACTTGTTTGAGTTTCAGGTTTCTTTTGTTGCTTTCTTTCCATGAGTACATAAAAGATGAGTAGAAAAATTAAAATACTTATGCAAAAGGTGTGGAAAAAAGTTCAACTTATTATCAATATTGATTTAATTTGACTTATTCTGTCACTAAAATTATCTAATCTATAACAATATGATTCTTGTCAACTATTTTTTTTTACTTCGTGGCAGCAGTATCATCTCATTCAGGGACAATCCGTGGTCCTTCCAGTGTACTCTGCTTATTGAGCAGTTTATTATTGGTTTTATTTTTACCTTGTGAAGAGTTCC
This sequence comes from Microtus oregoni, assembly GCF_018167655.1. Taxonomy (NCBI): domain Eukaryota; kingdom Metazoa; phylum Chordata; class Mammalia; order Rodentia; family Cricetidae; genus Microtus; species Microtus oregoni. Next base: position 20,245 of record NW_024544426.1, on the reverse strand, counting down.
TTGACTTCCTCGATGCTCTATAAAATTATGATTGAATTTGCCAGAACCACAACCCACGGTTATAAATTCACGCATAGAAATATCTCACAAAGTAGGGAGAGGCCAGTTTTGTGAAGTTTTTGGTAGCCAAATGCAGCCTGTGGTTTGAAGAATGGCTTTGCTTATTCTTGGCCTAATTTAAACTAGATTTCACTACCCAAATTCTGTTTTAGGGAAAAATGACAAAATTGTGACTCATTGATGAAAGGAGACTAGTAGATTCCTTAATTTGAAGTGCTAGTGAGGACATTCCAAGGCTTATTTTTAGCTAGCAGTAATGAGAGTGAGTGAGAATTGTTTTCGTTCCAAAAGAAAAGCAGTTATGTCAATCTATATGATTCATCAAGTGTAGGTTTTCAAAGAGCTGTTTCAAAGTCACTCATACCTTCTATGTCATAAAGTGAGTATTTTAAATATGTATGACACTATTATCTTTCTTAAATAACCATTTATATTTATTCAAAATGTTTTGGTAGGTAAAGTGGCATATACTTTCAGTTCCAACCCTTGGGAGGCAGAGACAGGTGTACCTTTGAGTTTGAGGTCAATCTGGTCTACATAGCAATTTCCAGGTCAGTTGGAGCCAGGTGGTGAGACTCTAGGTAAAAAAGAAGGAAAAGCAACAGAGAAGAAGAAAGCATATTTTAACACAAATATGTGTAAATTATACAACACCATGTAATCTGCTTTGTAACTGCTACATCTCAGGTGTTCTATCTTTTATTGAAAGAAGTTTTCATGCAATATATTTAATCATGTTTTTCCCCTTGCTCCTTTAGTTTTTCCCCAAACACTCAACTTTATGGCTTTTTTCTTTTCTCTCTTTAAAATACATAAAGCAAAAACAAAACTAATATAAACAGAATCACACAGGCAAAAGCCCCACAAAACCATAAAAAATGAAAATCAAAATAAATAAACAAAAGACAAAAAGAGGGGGGCAAACAATACTATTGAGTTCATTTGGTGATGGCCAACTACTTCTTGATTTGGGGTCTGCCCTGCCCTGTCATTTGGTTAAAATACCCTGTAAATCTATATAGAAAAAAAATGATTTCTTTTACTAGTGAGTATTAATTGCAGATAGCTTAATGGTTGGGTTGGAAACTAAGTCCAGTTCCTTCTTTCAATGTTGGGATCTGTTCTTCCTTGAACCTTTACAGGTCTTGTGTGTTGCCACAGTCTCTCTGAATTCATATTTGCTTCAATCCTGCTATGTCTCAAGGGCATTGTTTCCTTGGAGTCAATCACAATCTCTGGCTTTTATACCATATCTGCTTCCTCTTCCACATAGATGCCTTAATCATGATGGGGAGGGTTTTAATAAAGATATCTCATTTTGGACTGAGTCTCTCACTTCATATTTTCCAATTGTGGATGTCCGTGTTTAATTTCCATTTACGGCAAGAAAAAACTTTTCTGATATAAGGGCAAACAGAGATACTGAACTATGAGTAGAGCAGTGTGTCATTAGGGATCGTTTCTTTGCTTTACTGTCCTAGTCACACATTGGGGCGACATCTGTCAGCGTCCAACCTCAATGGGTTCATACATTCCAAGGTAGGGGCTTGTGGAAAAGAAATGTTAGGCAGAATAAACAGAGATACAAAAGAAATACAGAGACATAGGATACTGCTGGACTGCATCTCAGTGAATGCTGAAATCTGCCCATATTTATTTCTTGTGATCTTTAAATATCCCAATCCAAAAAAATGTGAATAAAGCAAAGGACATTTTTTATCACAATACAAGGAACAGACAAAGTGATTGCCATCTTAATACTCAAAACATCAAATACTTGACCTTAGGTCAAGATATCTTTGTTAGTAGTCACACCCTAAGTTACATCTACTCTCTATAACCTTGAAGGAGCAAGAATAAACATTAACTCTCTGACCTTTAGTCAAGGTGAAACAGATCCATTTCTGTGGGCCCCCATAGTTTATCAGTTCTCAACATGTGGGTTATGACCCCTTTGGGTTCGATAGACCCTTTCACAGAGTCACCTAACACCAACAGAAAAGGAGATATTTACATTATGATTCATAACAGTAGCAATATTACAGTTATGAAGTAAGAATGAAAATAATTTTGTGGTTGAGGGTCACCACAGCATACTAAACTATATTAAAACTTTGCAGCATTAGGAATGTGAGAACCATTGCTTTAGCAGAATAATAGTATTAGGTTTTCCTCTATTCCCCTGTCTTCATAAGCTGTCTAGTTCAGGTTCTTGGCCACTTTAGCAGTATTAGATAGAGGCTCCATCTCATGGCTTGAGCCTTAAATTCAATCAGAAAGCAAGGAACTCAGGACCGCAAGGGGTGCACCCACACACTGAGACAATGGGGATGTTCTACTGGGAACTCACCAAGACCAGCTGGCCTGGGTCTGGAAAAGCTTGGGATAAAACCGGACTCTCTGAACATAGTCGACAATGAGGACTACTGAGAACTCAAGAACAATGGCAATGGGTTTCTGATCCTACTGCACGCACTGGCTTTGTGGGAGCCTAGGCAGTTTGGATGCTCAACTTACTAGACCTGGATGGAGGTGGGGGTTCCTTGGACTTCCCACAGGACAGGGAACCCTGATTGCTTTTCGGGCTGAGGAGGGGGGGGACTTAATTGGGGGAGGGGGAGGGAAATGGGAGGCGGTGGTGGGGAAGAGACAAAAATCTTTAATAAATAAATAAATTAAAAAAAAGAAAAAAAAACTAATGTTTAACAAATTCAAATGTAAAAATTAAAAAAAGAAAGTGCTTAATTACTCCTATAACATTTGTAAAACTATTTCACCAGTATATGTTCTAGACATATCAGTGACAGGAGATCTTGATGATTAACTTTCTCTGCCTCTTCCTGTAGCTTTCAGGGTACCTCCAGTGTCATGAGCATTGGCTGGTAGTGGTTAAGCTTTTAAGTTATTTTCATAGTAGGCTCAGTCTAGTTCTGAGGACCTTGGAGTCTGGGAAGATGATTCAAATTTTAGTTAAACAACAAAAGACAGAAAGTTCAAAAGGTCATTTATGTAAAACCTACAATACTATATAGCCCAAAAGCCTAAGGTATCAGAACAAGTTGTCCCAGCTCTTGGGGAAGACAGGCAAATTAGTCTGCTGTGTGTGTTCTCACTTGGTTCGCAGGTGATTGCATTAGACTGACCCACATAAAGGGGGGATTGTTCCCAACTTAATTCATTCAGACTCAAATACTTTTCATTGTTGGAAAGTCTGTGACTCTAAGTATTTGTTTCTTAATATCATCAATCTGGCATCTAAAATTAAGTACCACAAGGTCTGTGATTCATTTTGAATTATGCTTTGTAAAAATTGAAAAAAACTACACCTGGATAATTTTTCTTTTTGAATAAGGATATCCAGTTGTTCAAGCACAATATTTTTTTGCTTAAGTCTGATGCTGTCGTCCTTTTGTCAAAGATCAGCTAACTGTTCATATAGGTCTGTTTTTTTTTGCTTCCTATTCTGTAACGTTGATCTATCTGTCTGTTGTTTACCAATATCACAGTGCTTTGATTATTTCATGGTAATACTTTAAGTCAACTCCTGTAAGCCTCCCAGCTTTGTTTTCTTTCATTATTATGTGTGCTATTCTGAGTCTCTTACCCTCTCTCTCTATAAACTTGAAAACCATGAATAATATATTAGCCTTTTGACTGGGGCTGTGCTTATTCATTAATTTGAAGATAACATGTTGAAAATATTGAGTCTACATTTCCATGGAAATGGAACAAGGGCCATTTATTTTATTCTTTGTTTTCTTTTACTGTAATCTTCTAATTGCCTCAATCATATCTAATTTATTTCATTTGTATCTATAGTAGCTCATACTGATATCTTTAAATTCCGATTTCTCTTGTTTACTGTTGACATGTACGAAAGTGACTTACATGATTATACATATTAGCTCATATTGTAAAGCTTCTACTGTTTTCATGAGGTGTTTTATTGTTAGTCATTTCAAATTTTCTATGGTTATAATCATGTCATCAGTGAATAAAACGTATTAACTGCTTTAACATTAACATATGTGTTCTCTTTTTTCCTATTGTGTTAAGGTTTAAAAGTCTTAGTGAAAGACAACATTGTTACCTTCTTCCAAATATTGATATTGTCAGTAGGTATGCTGGTTAGTTTGTGTCAACTTGCAACAAACTGGAATCACCTAGGAAGGGGGAACCTCCACTGATGAATTGCCTCCATTGTATTTTCTGTGGGCATACCTAGGGGAATTTTTCTTAAAAAATGATTGATGTTGGAGGATGCTGTCCACTGTGGACAGTACCACACTGGAAGTGTATGAGAAAGCAGGCTGACCAAGCTACTGGTATCAAGCCACTAAGTAACATTCCTCCACAGACTCTATTTCAGATATTGCCTTCTGGTTACTATCTTAGGTCCTTACCTGACTTCCCTCATTTATGGACTATGACATGTAAGGTGAAATAAATTATTTCCCTTCCAAGATACTTTTGGTCAGTGTTTTACCATAGCAATAGAAAAGTAAGCTAGAACAGTATGCTTCTCTTGTCTCACCATTTAATATGACATTGAGTCAAGAATATGTATTAAATAATTACGTACTCATCATCTTGTTTGGAATTCTGCAGTCACTCTTCTTTGCTTTTTGTAGATTTTTCAATAATTGATGGCATTTATTGCTGTTTTATTTTACAAGTGAATGGCAATTTGTTCATTCAGTTGCTAGTTAATAAAACATTGAGCTGTTTTCAAGTTAGAGCTGTTACAAATTTAGCAGAAGTGAAAATTTGCAGTCAAATTTTAGAGTGAACTTGTTCTCTACTTTTTTTTCCTTTATTTATTTTTATTCATTAGCCTTAGTTGACAGTCTCTTACATGTATATATAACATGCTGATTATTCTCTGCTCTTCCCTTCTTTATCTTCCCCCCTCTTTTTATCTCTCTTTTATTCCTATATGTACCTTCCCTAGATTTATGTCATTTTCTTTGCTGACTCACTGAGGTTAGCCAGGCCATGCTCACATTTTAATTCCACCAGCAATTCTGCATAACTCTTGCATTGGATATATTATCTAAATTTCATCTTTCTTGTGTATTTTTGTGTTATTTTCAGGAACTACTTTCATGTTGTGTGTTATTCCCCAAATCATCTAGTAGTCATAGACTTTTGGTTACTTTCAACTGTGAAGTATTAATTTTTGACACAATGAATCAACGTTTCATGTTTAAAAAAAACACCATAATAAAAAAGAAGCCCTGACCACTTTAATTTAGCATAGTATAATTTGTATTACATTTAAGATTAAAAATAGGTTCAATGTCCTTTATTTATTTATGGCTAGAAACCAATTATAAGTGAGTACATCCCATGTTCCTCTTTTTGGGTCTGGCTTACCTCACTCAGGATAGTGTTTTCTATTTCCATCCGTTTGCATGCAAAATTCAAGAAGTCATTGTTTTTTTTTTTACTGCTGAGTAGTACTCTAATATATATATATATATATATATATATATATATATTATACTTTCTTCATCCATTCTTCCATTGAAGGGCAACTAGGTTGTTTCCAGGTTCTGGCTATTACAAACAATGCTGCTTTGAACATAGTTGAGCATATACTTTTGTTGTATGATAGGGCTGTACCCACACACTGAGACAATGGGGATGTTCTATCGGTAACTCACCAAGGCCAGCTGGCCTGGGTCTGAAAAAGCCTGGGATAAAACCAGACTCGCTGAACGTAGCGGACAATGAGGACTACTGAGAACTCAAGAACAATGGCACTGGGTTTTTGATCCTATTGCACGCACTATCTTTGTGGGAGCCTAGGCAGTTTGGATGCTCAACTTACTAGACCTGGATGGAGGTGGGGGTTCCTTGGACTTCCCACAGGACAGGGAACCCTGATTGCTCTTTGGGCTGATGAGGGAAGGGGACTTGATTGGGGGAGGGGGAGGGAAATGGGAGGCGGTGGCGGGGAAGAGACAGAAATCTTTAATAAATAAATAAACAAAAAAAGATTAAAAATAATCTCGTTTTTGAATGAAGGCACAGATAATATTTTTATACTATAAATAAAAAAGCAAATTAATCCTCTAGTTGTGTTTGCTTTTATATACCATTGTTCTAGATATACTAGAAATAGCAACCTGATAAAGTACAGTAATACTGCAGAAGATAATTGCAGAGAGAAGTAGCAGTATTCCAATCACCATGTATGATATTTTTACCGTAGACAAAAAGAAATCCTAACATTAAAAATATATACATTAGTAGAAATTAATATCAGTGAGATGCCTCAGTAAATTAGTTGAATACAAAATTTCTATATTCTATGCATACAAAATAAAGAACATTTTTGCATATAACTTATAGGGAACATGAAGTAATTAGCTAAGTATAGTAACACTCACAGAACAACAAAAGCAAGAAACAAGCTTAACTAGGATTTTTCTTTTCTACCTGTGTGTATGTGTGTAGCATATCATCTCTGCGAATAAGCATTTGTATGTGTTTGCACATTAGCGCACACAAGTATCTGCACACATGAATTTTGATTTCCAGAGATCAATATTAGGTTTTTAAATCAGTCTTTAGTTTCTTGAGACAGAGTCTTTCACTGAATTCAAAGCCCATGGCTTCAGCTACATTGGCTGGCCAATAAACTTTAGCTATTTGTCACCTCTGACTCCCTCCCTGCTGCCCAATATCACTAGAGTTACAGACACATGCCACCATTCTCAGCTTTTACATGGGAAACCCTGTCTTAAAAAAACAAAAAAGAGCACCAAAAGATACAGGAAATATGCTACTTGTTTTAAAAGAGCATGGCATCGTACTATATAGTCAGATAGTATTAAATGGCGAAAGATCTAAGAAAAGAGTGTGAAATATTTTCATGAACCTCATTTAGGAAAAGAGATATAATAAAAAGAATAGTATATAAGTTTAAAACCATGTACCTGTTAGTTGCCAAATCTTTAAAGAAAACTCTTCAAACCTTGTACCTATTAGTTGCCAAGTCCATAAAGAAAACTCTTCTTCTCTGGACTGTAATCAAGTATGAATAGCTCCTCAGCCTGGGTTGGAGCAGTGTGCCCCATTCCCATACTGGGAGTTTGCTTTCAGCCTTTGCAGGTCTGTGTGTGCTGACACAACATCCACCGTGGGGTCATAAGTACAAGTGCCTCTCTGTGTCTGGAAAACAGGTCCATTGTATTAATCCACTACTTCTGGCTCTTAAACCCATCTGACCCTCTTTCTTGATGATCCCTAATCTGTGAATGGAGGGGATGTTACATGGAAGTCCCATTTAAGATCGAACACTCTGCAGCCTCTTATATTCTGCACCTGATGCCGTTATCAACCTCAGTTTGTATAACTATTTACTCAAGACAAAATGGAGGCTTAAACTTTGTTAAAATACCTAAGTTTTCAGCATGGGACTAGATAAAGTAGACAGTGTAATCCTTGTAATACTTGAGAGGCTAAACTGAAACCCGAAATCCTAAGTTCAAGGCTGGCCCGGATACACAAAGTGATTAAGGGGAGCTGGAACTACATACTCAAGACCCCATCTTAAACAAAATAGATCAAACACAGAAATCAGCACATATTTTCCCCAAATCTGGAAATAATGGACATTATTGGACAAGAACACAAGCAATGAGAAACAACAGAAGCTATTCGTTCACACTATTCATAATTTGGGGGGAAGAATTTCATATTTTCACTTATGGGATAACAATTCAATAAACATATTTGGTCAAGGAAAAGAAAATAAATTTCTCTCTGTTCTTTTTTATTGTTTTTATTGACCTATATACAATTTTCCACTCCCTTTACTTCTTCCCAGCTCCTCTTCTGCCCAGATCCCCATGCTCCCAGTTTACTCAGCAGATCTTGTCTTTTTCTACTTCCCATGTAGATTAGTTAAATCCATGTATGTCTCTCTTAGGGTTCTCTTTGTTGTGAATTGTAGGCTGGCTTTCTTTTGCTTTATGTCCAAAAGCCACTTATGAGTGAGTGCATATTTTATTTGTCTGTCACGGTCTGGGATACCTCACTCAGTATGGTCTTTTCTAGATCAATCCATTTGCCTGAAAATTTCAAGATGTCATTATTTTTTCGCTCTGTAATACTCCATCATGTAAATGTACTACATTTTTTTTATCCATTCTTTGGAGGATGGGCATTGGCATCATTATTTGTAATACCCAGATCATGGAAACAACATAAATGCTTCTCTTTGGTCTTAATTCTTACCTGGCAACCTTATAACCGAAGCTGGGATGACAAGTGCAAAACAGAACAAAAGCTCATTAATATTACTAGAACTGTGCAAAATTCAAAGAGGTACATTAGAGCTACAACTTAAATACTATCTTCTATGGAAAACCATGTTTTCCATGAATGAAACAGTATATGGAGCTTGACTCTATAATGGTGGCAAATAGAAGGAAACCTGAGAGAGTACGGTGGATGGGAGCTAGATGGTTCAGTTTATTAAGTACACTATTCTTGTGTCATCTCCAGGCACAAAAGGAGTGAGCATTTTTCTCTGGTAACCAGACTGTCCTTTCCTGTAGAAAGGAAGAACACCTTGTAAACTTATGTCTAGCATCTAGACAAATAAGAGAATGGCTCCTTCTGAATTGCTTTTGGCTCAAACCAACCTTTGCCTTGGTGGCATATTTTAGAATGACATATTCCAGTATTCTATCGTTAGATGACAACCTGATAATTTATTTTATTAATTTGTTATTTATGATTGTTTGAAAAATTGGTTTTGATGCTTTGGAAAACAACCTTAAGTTTTTCTAAATTAATAAAATGTTGATTTAGTTATATTGATTAGAAAAGCATGGTTCACTGTTGTTTCTTTCTGTTAGGAATCTGTCAAATATTTGTCATTGATCTTTGAACAGATTTCCTCATTATTTTATCCGAGAATTTCTCCTGAAAGCTTTTTAAAACTCATTTTGGAACATCATGTAAAATGTGAATTTATGCTCCTTGTCATTATTTAATCTTTGAAATGATACTTTATCATTGCTGAAATCAGTGTGGGTACATTGAACAAGTTTTGAGAGCCACTCTGTAGGACTGAATCATTAACTGGTAATTTTACAGTGGATCAAGTACTATATTTTCCTTACTTTGAAAAAAATAATGACCTTGCAATTGACTCTTGCATTTAACATTTTTATCTTAGCTTTCCTACTATTAAATGCAACTGTTTGCATTGACCACATAAGTCAGAAAAATCAGTGGGTGAGAGTTTAAACTAATTCAGTTTAATTCCAACAATGATAGCCGTAACTGGCAATTTACCAAATCAAAGGCCAGAGTTGCAGTCAAAACTCTGTTGGTTTGTAGCAATTGGCCTTCAAATTTAGAGTATTATTTTGGGCTTGCTATAGCGCTCATAAGAACTCATTAATATGGTGTTGGTAAAAAAAAAATCAGTTCTCAGTGATTTAGGAAGTCAAAACAGCTGTGTAAAAACCAGTACTGTCATTCTACCTACTGTACAATTTTCTATGAATAGTTATTTTATCATTTACTGATTAGAGCATTTGAGTAACAGTTTTCTTCAATGGGAAAAAATATTCTTGTCTTGTATGATCACACAGAACTCCTTAGTTCTCAATGGCCACATACCCATCTTATTTCTATTGAAAATAACTACATATCTTAGAAGCAGATCAACACTGAATTGTCTGTGGCATTTCTAGAATACAACTTTCCATATTAGAAAAATGAACAATTAGGGATTGCTGCTCTGTGATGATGAAGTTGCAGAAACCAGACCGATGACTTAGGCAATGAACATTTGCTAGTAAAGCTGACTGGACAGAATGGTATACTATGTGGTGAACCAAGGCCCCCAATAGCACCAGGATGATTGAAGAGGAGTTGAAGAGGTGGAAAACATAGAGAAGCAAAGGTATGATATGGTGGGACAAGGAGGTGAACAGAATTAGGGTGGATGATGTGAGATTCCCAAACAATAAAGAATTATGATAAGTAGAAAAGTGTTAGCTTCATGAAAATAGTCCTATTAAGGAAAAAAATCATCATGCAACTAGGCATTTTGATAATGCTGACATGCTCACTTTCTCAAAACACAGATCTTCATATAGAATTTAATCTAAACACAAAGACAGTTTATTAAATCATTGAACCTAAAATCTAAAGTAGCTCAAAGACTGAAAGTACAAATGAATACTAATAACTAGCATTTATTAATGTCAGGCATTATCATAACAGATTTGCATGGATTATTTAATTCATTATTTTAATTTAGTTACTTTTAGTTGACAAGTAATAATTGTGTGTATTTATGAAGTGCACTGTGATATTTTGATCTGTTTTACATTGTGTGATGATTAAATAAAGCTAATTAGTGTATTTATCACCAATATATCTTTCTTTTGTGATAAGAACTTAGACACTCTAGTAGGAAAGAAAGTTAGGAATCATTTTGGAAATTGAGCTGGTTTCTCAAAATTAAAAATACAATTATCATATCATCCAGTAATTAATTGCTCTAGAGGATGTCTCTTTACTGTCTCTCTGTCTTGTCTCTATCTATGTATTCATATATCTCTATATCTTTCTATGTATCCCTCTATGTATGTACATAAGTATGTATCAATATATCTCTCTATGTATACATGTATATACATACATATGTACATATATCTCATCTGTGTATTAATGTGTGTATGTATCATCCATGAATCTATATGTCCAGCTATCATCTATCTATCTATCTATCTATCTATCTATCTATCTATCTATCAATCTATCTATCCATCCATCTATCTAACTAATTATCTAACCACCCACCCAAATTAAAATGTCGAGCAGATATAATAACTTTCATTTAATTCCTAAAGAAACATTTTGACCTAGACATTATATTGTCATTTTCTGAATAAGAGGAAATAATAGGCAAATAACTCTTTCAAAGATTAAACCAGAACAGATTCTAAATTCTTTCAATGGTTATAAGGGACCAAGATACACATTAATATATAATCTATTGTTTCATTAAGCTAGGAAATTTTACTTGTTTTTTCTATATTATTGATGATGTTCAAGTTATATTATGGGCTACCCAATGCATTAAAGAAAATCATGGAGGCAATAACATCCACCTGACCTTTACTATTTATCTCCCATGAAGCACTTTATAAGATATTTTGACCTTAATGATAATATGCACTTTATCTTCAGAAATGACTAGGCTGAAACAACACTACAAAATATTTTAAAATCATTTAAATTATATATGCAGAAATATTCACAAGCAAATCTGGGTCACCAACCATTTCCATGTACGTGAGAGACATATAACAGTATTTATTATATTTATCATAGTTTTGAAGGCATCAGGTTGTCTTGTTTCCAACTGTTTGGACTTTTAAACTGATAGCTAAATCCATTGTCATTACTGCTGTTTGTATTATAGATCCTCAAGGCAATAAGTTTCTATTAGAGCAGTATATTAAATAACTTGAAAAATATTTCTACCAATCAAATCGTTCTAAAGCTTTTGATTGTTTCTTTCTCATTATTAGATTGACATAAGTTGTTTTAATGGCAAATAAACCATGCTGAGTTTCAAAAGGATGCCAAATGAGACCATATTCTGGTTATAATTTGTAATAAAGTTCCAAAGAAGAAAACAAATAATACCACTAACAACAGGCAATTCCAAGCTGTTTAATAGCACAGGAAAACTAAGGGTGAAGGTATTTTTGTAGTTTATCTTTGAAAAAACAATTCTGATCTTGCATAAGTATCTAATTATTTGGATATAGTGGATATCTTGTCCAAATTATATTTTCAAATTATACTAATAGATGCCAGGGTTCCTATTATTCACTGAAATGACCATATTTGTGTTACTTTGAGATTGAAGAAAGTTTGATTTGGAATTTTAGTCAGCAATAAGTGGCCATTTCTATGTACAGAAGTATGTACTCAATAGTTGTTAGCCTAGACATTGTGGCTACAGAACATTTTAAGATCACATAAAATTGTAATGTCATTCTATTTCATCAATACTGTGAATTGGACTTTAGAAACATTTGGGTTTTGATCAACACAAACTTAAGATGTTCTTAAAGCTCAGGTCATGTTATGAAGAAACACAGTTCATTTTTATACACAGTGAAAATACTTGCTTTATTTCCTAAGCAAAAGCCAAGAATCTAAAATGAATTATTTAATGAAGCTTGTGTCATACAAACATCTTTAAAGAAAAACAGACTAGGTAAGCCACAATTTCTAAACAAGAAGAAAATGGGAGTATGCGCATTACATTTGTACTGTTTGTCAATTTCATAGATAAATTAAATGAATAATGCATTTTAACAAATGGATAATTACATCAGGCTTCACAAATCCCCTCAAATTGATTAATGAAATACAAAATGCTGTGATCTTCATTGGTTTTTTTTTCATACAGTATATTCTGATTGTTTTTCCCCTATCCCAATTGTTCCTATCTCTTTCCCACGTTCCCACCCACCCAACTTCATACCTTCTTTCTATTTTAGAAAACAAAAAAGGCAAACACAATAGCAAATAAACCAGAATAAATAACAACAACCAAAACAGAGAAAGTGGGAGCTGGAGAGATGGCTTAGAGGTTAAAAACACTGGCTGCTCCGAGTTCAATTCTCATCAACGATGGCTCACAAAGATCCGTAATGAGATCTGGTGCCCTCTTCCTGCCTGCAGGCAGACAGCAGGCAGACATCCAGATAGAAATCTGTATACATAATAAGTAAACAAATTTTAAAAAACAGAAAAAGCTCAAAAAACCACACATGAAAATAAAAAAAAAATGGAACCAAAATACACTAACAAAGACTAGTAAGATAAAAATGCTCAAACAAAATGATAAAAAAAAAGTTTACAAAAATACCAGTGAGTTCTTTCTGGGCTGACCATCTACTGCTGGACATAGGACTTGCCCTTAAGTGTGGTTAATGTACCCAGTGAAACTCCACTGGAGAAATTAATTTTTTTTCTTTTGCAGGCAGATGCATGTTGTTTTAAGCAATCCATTCTGAAATGTCTAGATCATTCTAGCCTAGCAAATAGGATCAAGATGGGTAGTTTCTGTTACTTTTACTGCATTGGCTTGTAGAACAAAGACATAAATTTTCTCCTTTTTATTTACTATATGAAGCTTTTAGTCACACTTTCAAACTGCATGTAGCTCTAGCTAAAAGCCTTCTCTGTAGGTATTCCTGAATACCCAGGGTTAGAGCCATAGGCTAGGAGCTCCTGTGCAGATGTCTAAGTGATATGATGTGTTTATAGGTAATGGCTGCAGTGATGAATTATGTCTTATGTAATGAATGCTTTGGATGATCACTTTCTAAAATTAATGTTATTTATAACGCTAGCAAATTGCAGTTCTGAAACTGAATAAATGCACCTTAACATTCACCCCAGATGTGGTGGTTCAACAAAGTTCAAGGCCTGTCTGAGAAATATAAAACCCTCTCTCAGACAGGCAGTGGTGGCACATGCCTTTAATCCCAGCACTTGGAAGGCAGAGAAGTGAATCTCTGTGAGTTCGAGGCCAGCTCTGGTCTATAAGAGAAACTTTGTCTTGAAAAAAAAAAAGACCTTTTTAAGAACTTTTCTGAAAACAACAAAAGCAGCCACAGAATTACACAGCATTTGCTCAGTTACATTCATTATTTTAGATCAGTATTTTCAGCTACTCCCCTCCTTTTTTGAAAAGAAAAAAAGAGTTATTGGAAACAATTGAGTCAGTCCTAAATAAATCTAGAATATGATTTTATCAATGGCTGATGAATTACACTTCAGTGTGTTGATAAGGATATCTGTCTTCTAAGGAGCTATGCATTTTCCTTTCACTAATTGCACTAGAGGAAAGTCTTTTTCCGAAGAGAGTAATGGTTTATAAGAAGACATTTTTAATTCCCCCAAGTGTTGAAAGGAAAAAGAAATACCTCAAACTCTTAACAAGAAAGAAGATACTTTCAAACAATTTAGTATATGTTCAGAAATAATAGCTAAATTGGTGATTTTTTTGTTTTGTTTTTTTTTGTTTGTTTGTTTGTTTTTATTTGGAATCTTAGTGATTCCATGCTTGGCAATGGGCTCTTCAATCAAGGAGTTAAATCTCTGGGCGCAGTATCATTGCACATATCCAATTACTGTAAAAACAAATGTGTACATACACACATATTAATTGATGACAGATGTTCTTATTTTCACACAGAATTATGAAATCTTCAGGCTATGAAAAATAATAGCTAAAAATTAGACAACCATTAATAATAGAATTAATTAGATTCTGGTCCTATAGTTAAGAAAATGAAGTGAGAGTTGGAATACCACCCGAAGTTTTGTCATTGTCCAAGTAGCAAAATGCATCTAATTAATACTAATAAGCTGAATAGAATACTAACTAGATGCTATTTATATGCTACTTTACACATATGAGCCAAAAAAGAAGAAAGGATATGGCCTTTCAGAACTGTATTAAAAAATTCAGTGTCATTACCCATAATACATGATTTAAAAGATACTTGTACCATCTGAAAATATTGACCTTCATCATAAATACATAACATTTTCTCTAAACTGAATATATTCTATAACAGGACTTTGGAAGAGGAATGGCTTTGTTTTCATACGTTTTCTGTGAAAAACAAATCAGTTTATTAACTACAGAAATTAGACTTCTGTTCTTTTGCCACAGTAATTGTGATCTTTTCTGGTCCATGTTGAGACTCTGCATATCTCCTTAGGGCATCTGTGCTATCAAGATGAAAGTAGATCATTTTCCTGCATTTACTTTGATGTTAATCAGAGTGGTCATTCATGTTGCTTCATGATTCTCAGAGAGAACTTTCAAAATGAAATTGGTGGCTGGTTCCCAGCCCAAATCAGAATAGTAGTGTCAGATGAGAGGTATTTTTTAGTGTTTTGTCACATTTCATTTTGATTTTTACTTCTTTGTCTATTTGACATATGTTCTTAACTGGAATACTATAAAATTTTTATCACAGCAAGTTTGAAATGACCACATTACTCATGAGCTTGAGAGTCAGAAGTGAGATTTTAGCTTCTCTCAAAGCTGTGAAAATGGAACTTTATAGTACTCTACCCTGGTATATGTTGTTTTATGAGGCACATTTTATTCCACTTTACTCTTTTTTTCATTCCCATTCATTATTTTCATCCTGCATTATAGAATTTGTATTATAGATTTTCTAGTATATAATACTTTGATTTAAGCTCTAATTTTGTGATAGCTTCTGCAATTTTTCCAACTGATAATGTCTAATTTTTAATTACCATATTTTTCTGTATGGTATTATTTTTCAAACTGTACATGCTTGTATGTATCAATATACTTGCATACACTAGCATGTGTGTGGATGACAAAACCCCCAAGTATCAGTCCTCACATTCTGCTTTGTTTTAATCAGGGCCTCTTCTTTGTCATTTTGTACACTAGGCTTGCTAGTCTCCAGGCTTCGAGGAAGCATCCTGTGTCTTCCATCCTTCTCATAATACAAGTACTGGGATTTTAGACTTGAGCTACGGCATCTGGCTTTATCTAGATGCTTGAAATGTGAACTCAGATCCTCACACTTATATGGAAGATACTTTAGTGACAAGGACATGCTACAAGCCCCTTTTCTAAGTTTCAAATTGACTATTTAAAAACATTGTTTATTATAGTAAACTGTTGCATTTCATTGCAAAAGAGACAATATTGGATTTCAGAACAAGCCGAAACTATTGCTTGATTGAAATATGAAAAAGAAACATTTGGTACTTCTTTAAAAAGTGATTAAAACATTTTTTTTTAAATTTATTTATTTATTAAAGATTTCTGTCTCTTCCCAGCCACCGCCTCCCATTTCCCTCCCCCTCCCCTAAATAAGTCCCCCCCCCCCGTCAGCCCGAAAAGCAATCAGGGTTCCCTGTCCTGTGGGAAGTCCAAGGAACCCCCCACCTCCATCCAGGTCTAGTAAGTTGAGCATCCAAACTGCCTAGGCTCCCACAAAGCCAGTATGTGCAGTAGGATCAGAAACCCAGTGCCATTGTTCTTGAGTTGTCAGTAGTCCTCATTGTCCGTTATGTTCAGAGAGTCCGGTTTTATCCCAGGCTTTTCCAGACCCAGGCCAGCTGGTCTTGGTGAGTTCCCAGTAGAACATCCCCATTGTCTCAGTGTGTGGGTGCACCCCTCATGGTCCTGAGTTCCTTGCTCGTGCTCTCTCTCCTTCTGCTCCTGATTTGGACCTTGAGAATTCAGTCCTGTGCTCCAATGTGGGTCTCTGTCTCTGTCTCCTTTCATCGCTTGCTGAAGGTTAATATTCAGGAGGATGCCTATATGTTTTACTTTGGGTTCTCCTTATTTAGCTTCTCTAGGATCACTAATTATAGGCTCAATGTCCTTGGTTTATGGCTAGAAACCAAATATGTGTGAGTACATCCCATGTTCCTCTTTTTGTGTCTGGCTTACCTCACCCAGGATAGTGTTTTCTATTTCCATCCATTTGTATGCAAAATTCAAGAAGTCCTTGTTTCTTACTGCTGAGTAATACTCTAATATGTATATATTCCATACTTTCTTCATCCATTCTTCCATTGAAGGGCATCTAGAGAGGCCTTATCATACAACAAAAGTATATGCTCTACTATGTTCATAGCAGCATTGTTTGTCATAGCCAGAACCTGGAAACAACCTAGAGGTCCTTCAGTGATTAAAACTTTTAACATATCCATAGTCATGGTGGACACTTTATATAGCACATACATATTAGTTGAGCTTGAGTCTTTCTTTTTTTTATTAATTTATTTATTTATTAAAGATTTCTGTCTCTTCCCGGCCACCGCCTCCCATTTCCCTCCCCCTCCTCCAATTAAGTCCCCTCTCCAGCCCAAAAAGCAATCAGAGTTCCCTGTCCTGTGGGAAGTCCAAGGAACCCCCACCTCCATCCAGGTCTAGTAAGTTGAGCATCCAAACTGCCTAGGCTCCCACAAAGCCAGTGCGTGCAGTAGGATCAAAAACCCATTGCCATTGTTTTTGAGTTGTCAGTAGTCCTCATTGTCCGCTATGTTCAGAGAGTCCGGTTTTATCACAGGCTTTTCCAGACCCAGGCCAGCTGGTCTTGGTGAGTTCCCAGTAGAACATCCCCATTGTCTCAGTGTGTGGGTGCACCCCTCGAGGTCCTGAGTTCCTTGCTCGTGCTCTCTCTCCTTCTGCTCCTGATTTGGACCTTGAGAATTCAGTCCTGTGCTCCAATGTGGGTCTCTGTCTCTGTCTACTTACATCGCTTGCTGAAGGTTAATATTCAGGAGGATGCCTATATGTTTTTCTTTGGATTCTCCTTATTAGCTTCTCAAGGATCACTAATTATAGGCTCAATGTCCTTGGTTTATGGCTAGAAACCAAATATGAGTGAGTACATCCCATGTTCCTATTTTTGGGTCTGGCTTACCTCACTCAGGATAGTGTTTTCTATTTCCATCCATTAGCATGCAAAATTCAAGAAGTCCTTGTTTTTTATTGCTGAGTAGTACTCTAATATGGATATATTCCATACTTTCTTCATCCATTCATCCATTGAAGCACATCTAGGTTATTTCCAGGTTTCTGGCTATCACAAACAATGCTGCTATGAACATCGTAGAGCATATACTTTTGTTGTATGATAAGGCCTCTCTTGGGTATATTCCCAAGAGTGGTACTGCTGGGTCCAGGGATAAGTTGATCCCGAATTTCCTGAGAAACCGCCATACTGCTTTCCAAAGTGGTTGCACAAGTTTGCATTCCCACCAGCAATGGATGAGTGTACCCCTTTCTCCACCACCTCTCCAACAAAGGCTATCATTGGTGTTTTTTTTTTATTTTAGCCATTCTGACAGGTGTAAGATGGTATCTTAAAGTTGTCTTGATTTGCATTTCCCTGATCGCTAAGGTAGTTGAGCATGACCTTATGTGTCTTTTGGCCATTTGAAGTTCTTCTATTGAGAATTCTCTGTTCAACTCAATGCCCCATTTTATAATTGGGATGGTTAGCCTTCTAAGGTCTAGTTTCTTGAGATCTTTATATATTTTGGAGATCAGACCTTTGTCAGTTGCGGGGTTGGTGAAGATCTTCTCCCAGTTAGTGGGTTGCCTTTGTGTCTTAGCGACAGTGTCCTTTGTTTTACAGAAGCTTCTCAGTCTCAGGAGGTCCCATTTATTCAATGAGGTCCTTAATGTCTGTGCTGCTGGGGTTATACGTAAGAAGTGGTCTCCTGTGCCCATGTGCTTTGCCATGTTATTCAAGCCAGCTTCAGTACAGAAAGAAGAATACAAACTAAAAAGTGATTCTAGAATTAGTTTATATAATTGCATCATATTCCCCTTCTCCCCCGCCAAGTTTTCACATATACCTCTCATTGCTCTCTGTAAAGTTCATGGCTTCTTTTTTCATTAATTGTTGTTACATACGTGTGTGTGTGTGCGTGTGTGTGTGTGTGTGCATTAAGCAATGACACGCTTTAAAAATCTCTTATTTTAGTCAAAAGACTGACATCTCAGTGATTAAAGTCAAAGACATATCTACATGGCTGGCTTTCACTGAAAACATTTTAGTTCCTTTTGTAATACTTTTTTTTTGTTTTTTTTTTCTTTTTTTTTTTTCGAGACAGGGTTTCTCTGTGGTTTTGGAGCCTGTCCTCTAACTAGCTCTTGTAGACCAGGCTGGCCTCGAACTCACAGAGATCCGCCTGCCTCTGCCTCCTGAGTGCTAGGATTAAAGGCCTGTGCCACCACAGCCCGGCTCCTTTTGTAATACTTTAAAGATGTAAATAATTAGGGTTAGGGTTAGAGTTAGAAAAAAAAATAAAGATGTAAATAAGCAAAACTTAAAATTACTTCTGAAGTACTCAAGCAATTTTATTCATCCATGATTTTAGGGTCAAAAATATAGCCTCTTCAAAAATACGGGAAAAAATTACTGAATATGATGGAGAAAAAAAATCCTATTTTTTAGAATGTGGCAGGGAAATGACAATGAAGATATTACTGTGGGTTAACATGGAATAAAATCAACTCAATAAGACCAAACATGCATAGGTGCATAGGTGTGGAAAAGAGTCACCAAAAACTGTAACTCTCTTAACAGAGTTCTGAATCTGCCTTTGTTTTGTCTGGCTGCTAAGCCCGGTATGTGAGCCATCTGGCTCCTAGTTGAGGTTAATGTTTGCACACTCACACATCAATCAGAACTAGTGCAGGGTCTATTAGGAAGCACCAGCCAGTTAACTGACATGCCAGGACTACAAAATAAGCAAGCAAGAATGCCAAGTGGGAATCTCGCAGATTTGGCAATGATAAGGGCATGGGGTATCTTCTCATTCATCTGACTATGCAATTGATGTCATGGTTCAGGTATAGAAGACCTGTAGATATCAGGTCCCATAAGGCTTTAATTATATCATTTATTTTGCTTGCATAATTCAAATGGAGCAAAAAACAAAACATAAAATGATTTTAAGCCTTAGTTCTCATGCCTTTTGGACATAGAAGGGTTGTTGGCCTGAACTTGTCACACATTCTTGACTAGTAGAAAATATCAGAATCGGCTTAGCCTATCTTGATCCAAGATCTGTTTGACAGTATTAGGTTTTCACAGCAATAGTAGCCATTTCAGAAAGAACTACTTAATAATTTCACATACACAGAGACTTGCGATAAAATATATTCCAATTCCCTATGACTTTTCACATGTGTTTGTTTACCTTAAAAATTTATAGGGTAAAGTGATCTTTAAAATGAATTGTACACCCTCTCTTAGTACACTGAAATGAAATAGAAGGACATGGATATATTTCTCTTTGGAAGTCCTAGCATTCAGTTATGTAAACTAATGGATACTACCATTGTTCAGACTGGGCAGTGAATCTAAACCTTCTTCATGCTTCGCTTGTTGTGTACTATGGAACCATTCACCTAAACCTCTTACTATTTTTCTTGAAAATTGTTTGCATTCACCTATTACAAATCACACAGTATTTGTTTCAATGCTGAAACTAGGGGAAATTAAGTGAAAATTGAAACAACACCTAGAGGATTCTTTATTGTTTTCTTCCCCCAAGAACTTGAGTTACTTTGATGATGCTTGCTTGACTGAGAAGC
>NW_024544425.1:0-32170 GCF_018167655.1 Microtus oregoni | reverse complement strand
CTTTTCCATAGGATGTACTTAGGTATAAAGAACTGTGTAAATTCTATTTTTAGCTGTAGGATAGATCACAGATTTAAAAAAAAAAACAACTGCATTTGAGAGACACACACTAAATCCATCATAGTCTCCCCAGTAGAACAGAACGAGGATGGATATACAAGTTCATCCTAACTATAGGACAGATTGAGGTTAAAACAACATAGATTATGAGTGAGAGGAGGGAAGAAAGGCAAAGAAAGGCAGAGAAGGAGAAAGTGATATAGGTAGAAAGGTAGAGGGAGAGAAAGAGAGAAGAAGAAGAAGAAGAAGAAGAAGAAGAAGAAGAAGAAGAGGAAGAAAGAGAGAGAGAGAGAGAGAGAGAGAGAGAGAGAGAGAGAGAGAGAGACTAGCTCCTCCCAAGAACCTTTCACATATATAACTTATCTGAAAGGCATATTAGTTCATTTCTAATATTTTTCATGAGACAGATGAAGGTTATCAAAACACTGATTCTGTGAGACAGGCCCTACTTCCCTAAAAACCCCTTCTGTAGGACAGACTTATATGCAGGACATCCTAGAACATTCGTAACTTTATCTGTATGAAAAACCTATGGAGACACAAATCCCTCCCTTGTCTTCTTCCCACCCAAACTCCCCCTCTTCCATGCACCCACCATTGATGCCCAAACTTTTGGAGACCCAAATCCCTCCCTTTTCTTCTTCCCACCCAAACTCCCCCCTCTTCCATGCACCCACCATTGATGCCCAAACTTTGGAGACCCAAATCCCTCCCTTGTCATCTACCCACCCAAACTCCCTCTCTTCCATGCACCCACAATTGATGCCCAAACCTTTGGAGACACAAATCCCTCCCTTGACTTCTACCCACCCAAACTCCCTCATTTTTCACACACTCACCATTACTGCCCCAAACCTTTGGAGACCCAAATCCCTTCCTTGTCTTCTTCCCACCCAAACTCCCACTCTTCCATGCACCCATCATTGATGCCCAAACATTTGGAGACCCAAATCCCTCCCTTGTCTTCTACCAACCCAAACTCCCCCTCTTCCATGCACCCACTATGACTGTTCCTAACCTAGTGAAGAACAAATCTCTCCGTTGCCATTCACCCACCCATCTTCCCTCTCTTCTCCTATAACCATCATTTTTCCTTCCCTTTCCTCGTTTCGCCTTTAGTCACTGTAAAAGACACATAGCTTTTCAACTAAATTGAATTTATTTTCAATTTAAGAAATTTATACCAATGCAATTTTCTTTGTCATATTTGGGGCATTCCCTGTCTTCATGATAGCCATCTTATTGGATCTCCCCCTCATCGGCTGCTGCGACCACGCTTGCTTCTCCAGTAGTGTGCACCTCGGCTTCCTTTTCAGGCTCTTTCTCCATAGGTTCAGGCATTGCAGTAACAGCTTTCACTTTGATATTCTTCCGTTCGAGGGCAGCTGCCTCTTCGGCCTCCCTCTTCCTCTTGTTCTTCTTCTTCCTGTGTTTGCTTTTCTTGTGTGCCTGGAATGGCAAGAGGTGAACACAAGAATTAGTTAATAGAGGGAGAAGTCAGGAGAGGCATGTGAAGGACACTTTGTCGGAAGAGGTGAGAATTGATAAGGGATTTATGCCAGGAAGGAGAGAGGTAGTGACTTTAGGTAAGAGTAAATGAGTAGAGGAGGGAGCTCCAGTAGGGTTCGTCAACTCACCTTTCCGCACACATGTAAGGTGGATACTGCTTTAGAGCTGCCTTTGTCTTCACCATAAGGACTGGCCCGTTCGCTGCCATCGGAACATCACTACAGGATGTTGGGAGGTCCATGTCGGACAGTGATTCCTTAGATTCCTTTGCTAGACTCTCCATCACCAAGTCGCATGAGCGCGTGTTGTTTCTCCCTCGAGGGGCTGTGAACAACTGGCAGGGTAGGGAAGGCCACACCCTCAGACCTGAGTCATCATCAAGGTCTCGACCAATAGTAGGTGAGCTTGTGCTCTGACATCACAAAGCCTGGTTCTGACCCACAAGAATGCCTGGGGAAGGAAGGAACAAATAGTGGACTGTACCACTCCTGACACTTTGATGATAGGGGGAAGATATTGAGAAGGCAAAGAGAGTTTGGGTTTAGATGGAGACTTTGTTTAATAACTCTAAGTCAAATTTTCCACCTCAACCTTTTTTTTACATATCTACCTTTGTTGTGGTAGAACACATGACAGATCATTTGCTTCTCCAAATCCTTCAACAATACCATCCCTGTCAATTGTTTAGTCCAAAATGTCCGCCTCAATCTTTGGCTAGTATCTTGAATGTCTTCCCTAAAATCATTCCCAAATAACATTCCTACTCCATGGCTTAGCCTGTTGACCGTACACACACACAGTCACACACACTCACACACACACACACACACACACGCGCGCGAATACTTGCATCTCCACATTCCTCTGTACCTAATGAATATACGCAAACCAGTGTCCATATCTTGTCTGGCTGTGTAGCAACAAATCATGGCCTCCAGGCTTCCACCTTATCCCAAGTCAGGTGACGCAGCCTAGCCTCAATATCTCTTTTACTGTGGTGAGCATACAGCCTCCTTTTATATACTCACTCACCTAAGGAGGCTTTCTACAACCAACATAAGCCCAGTCCATAACCAGGGTTCTCCTATCTTCTGGTGTCTAGCCTATTGAGAATATCACACAGTATTAGACACTTGATTTTTAACATTCTGTTATGTATAACCTGGAAACCACAAGAAATGTTCAATCTTGGTCTGGACTCCTTGCCTTATAGTAGTGAATTTTAGGCTTCAACATGTTGCAGCCTATTTAGAACATTTTTCCTATATTATAGAGAACATCTGGGCTACAGCCAGATATAATCCTATTTAGATAAACCAACAGGGGTCTTAGAGTTGCCCATACCTCTTCACACCATACCCAGACTTCCTATGTCCCCCTCCAGGATTTATCCAGGTGAAGATATCCATACTCTGTAATTGGTTTTCCATATTCAGTGGAATTTATCCTAGATTGAATAGTCCCTGTCCCATCAAAGAATGGACCCTTGCACTCTGCAGTAGTGATTTTTGGCATGTTTTAGGGACACAAATCTCAAAACACAGCATGATCCCACCAGCTACTACTATTCTGTAGCCAACACTGAGAGTTCCCCAACACTTATCATACCTGTACTGGCTAATGGAATAACCCCACTCCTTATGAAAAGTTATCGTGTCCTCCTAAAGTTCGAACCTAGTGAATATTTCCTGTTCCAAATACTGTTTTTCCACATCCCTCCAAACATAGCTCATATTGATGTGGGATTCCCTTTTGTATATCTATGTATCATTATGATCCATACCAGTAAGGCTCTCACTGGTAGCTGCTGGTTTTCTCCTTCAGCAGCTACATGGCATCTCCCTGACTCTGCCTACTTTCTCTCTATATCTCTGTTCAGATTTCCTGCCTGGCTATATTCTACTAATCGATTGCCCAAAGCATCTTCTTGAATAACCAATGGTAATAAAACATATTCATAGCATATAGGATTCCTAGTCCCATCAAATCCTCCTGTGCTGTAGACAACATATACATTCCCACTGAGACAACCCCAACCTCATCAAACCACAGGATCTCTGGCTGACTACATAATATCACAGCATGCCAAGACTGTCCAAATCCTTCTACAATGCCAAGAGAAGTAAGTGCACCTTTCGAGCAGATAATTCTTTTCCTACTCCAGTAGAGTCCAGACCTGATGAAACATCCAGTGAGAACTCTAAAAGAGCTGTTTTCTCACACTTACAGTGACTTTTAGCTGTTTGCTGAGTTCCAAACCCTAGGCGCCATCTTAGTCCTACCGTGCTTTGATAGATAGTTCTAAGCTTCTGCTGGCACTTTCCCTCCAACTGGCCTTGTCCTAGCACATTCTTTTGTGCTGTATCCAGCATCTACATTCCCAACAGTAACCATCCTACCTGAATCCATCTGCAGGATGATTCCGATGCCTAAACCACTTCATTATATAACCAGACATCCCACAACCACCAGGACCCAACTTTAGCCAATTGAGTAACCCACTACACACAAGTGAATATTTGATTTTCCACATGCAGTCTGACTTACAGCTGCCTCATGTGCCTTGCATTTGCAAATTTTAGGCCTGTGAAGGTTTTCAAAGCCTTCAGCCAAGACTAGGTCCAGCAACTCCTTCTTTGGTACAGTCAACAGTTAGGCTCCCCTGAATTTAACACACCTACACCCATGCATGAATTAGTTGCCCTGCTTTCACAACTCCATTTCCAATCCAGACTTTCCATATCTTCCCCAAAGACCAAGCCCAGAATATTTCCCCTACCAGATAGCGTTTCCCCATATGCCAACAAACAGATCATAAGTCACTACAAGTGTCCAAGTCTAGTTTTTGCCACTGATATTCTTGCATGTTGTAGTAATGCTCACAGGATTCAACAGAGTTCCAAATGTGAGGGCCGAATCCCAGCATCTACTCCTGTCCTCCAACCAACATACATTGTCCTACAAGGACCTGCGCTGCTTGAATCTACATATAGTACTCATTTTGCTAACTATCTTACCCGAATCCAAATTCTGTATTCCTGAGTCCTCCACCATGGTATGGCCTGGTAAGTACTCACTCCCTCACAACCAGATATTTCATATTCTATCTCTATCTGGATCTAGCCTCTTTCCCAAAGTCATTATACAAATTTAGTTTGATCACATAAGTAGCAATATCTAGGCTTCTATAATTTCGGAAATCCCATGTCTTGGCCTTCCACGTGTGCGATTGCCGACATACATGCAGCAGACAAGTTGCTACCTTCACCCACCCACAGTACCCTCTGTGTTACCTGCAGCACCCTACTCTACCACATTCCTAATGTTCTCCTCCAGGAACTGGCTTCTTATTTAAGCCACCAACCAATACTTGTTTTCCATATCCATCTGCATCTAGCTTGAGTTTAACAGCCAGCACCCCTGCATAATCTGGCTGTTTGCCTCTTGAGTCAAGGGTCTTCTAGGGAGTATGGTCCCAAATAACTCAGCTCAGACTATTCTCAGGAATCCTCCTTTTCTGTCGTGAACATCTAGGCTTTGCTAGCACTTACCCTGCACTAATACATCCACGGGACACTTTAGGTACAGTATAGAGCATTATTCCTTATTCAGATTTTCTATGTCTTCCCAGGTTTTAACTTGTTTAGTTTAGTTACCCACTCAGTACTTTGTACATAGAGGGCTTGATCTACCCAAGTTGCAACAACCAGTGTCCTGGTCTTCTCCAGCTGCCTCTATAGCAATCTCCGGCATTCTTAGACCCATCAACTTTTTTTGTGCTGTTGACAGCATCTAGATTCCCACAAAGACTATCAGTCTCTCATAGAACCAGAGGAGTTGTGGCTGCCCTACATGACCATTCTATCCCCAGACTATCAGAATACTCCTCCATCGTCTAGATTTCAGAGCACTGCTCTGCATCCTATCATTGTTTTTCTAATACAGTGGAGTCCAGACTGGATGGAACATCCAGTGTCATCCCTAGATTTCAATAGTAGTGACTTCTAGCTGTTGGTAGGGTTCCAAATCCTTTGTTCCATCTTAGTCCCACCATGGTCTCTTAGGCTGAATGCAACATATAGTGTCCTGCATGAATCTCCTGAAACAACACTTACACACAGGACACTCTAGGCTACCTATACAACACAACTTAATACCCAGATTTCCCAGAATACCCATGTACTCCCCAGAGTCAAGCCTGTAGACTAACACCAAATGTACTCATCATACATGATTTTCTACAACTTGCTGAATTGATCACAGTACTCTAGCCTACATAGACAAACTATAACACATAACAGGTGCCTCTAGGATTCGGTAGGGTGTATAATCTCACACCCCAGCACAGCCCTCCATCTATTCATGTGCTATAGTTAACATTTAGTTTTTCTACAATAGTTGTCCTATCTATGGCCACAGGACTAGATGTTCACTATACCATGGCACTCTATACACAAACTTCCCATCCACTCCCCAGAGTCTAGTTACTGAAACTCCAAACACAACCCAATATTTCTGTTTTCATGTCATGCAAAACATAAATCCCATGCTGCATGCAGTTTGGCACAGATGTCTGGACTCCTAGCCTTGCTGTAATGACCCCTAGAATTCAACAAGGTCCCCATTCCTTGGCCCTAGCCTATGCCAAGCATTTTGTCCTTGGCTGTAGCCTACATCTATGCTCCCATAGGGATGTACCCTAGCCCTGTCTACCCACATCTACTTTCAGAAAGCCTTGTGACACATAAAATACACCAATAAATACACAGACTTCCTGTGGTCTCCTCCTGGGTGAGCCTGGTGTTTACATCCCTATCTGACATTTTATTTTCTGGCGTAACTAGAATGGTCGAACATCCAGTGACCATGACTAGTGTTTCTAAGAGTTCCTTGTACTTGATGGCTCTAGGCTTCTGCAGACTCTGGTTCCTCCAACTGACCTTGTCCTAGCCTATTCTTTTGTGCTATATCCAACTTCCATACTCTCAACTTGAACCATTCTACCTTCATTCAATCACAAGTGACATTTAAATGATTAAGCCACCTATCTTTGTCCCTAGACATCCCACATGCTCGGCCTCCAGGGTTTAGCCTAGTGAGTAATAACCAACACAAACATGAATACTTGTTTTTCCACATGCAGCCTGACCTACTAGAAACACACTTGCCTTCCATTTGTGAGCTTTAGGCATCTACAGGATTGAATGTGTGCAGACAAGCTTAGGCCCTACAACTTCTACTATGCTTTAGTGAACAGCTAGGCTCCCTCTGCACTCAACGTTCTTGCACACATGCCCAGACTGTCCATATCCTCCTATAAAGTCGATAGAGGTATGCACCCTTCTGCAAAGATAATTGTTTTCCCAAACTAGTGGAGTCCAGACCATCTAGTGGCATCCCTAGAATAGTGCTTGTTCTCACTCGCAATGACTTACTTATATCTACCTATCTGTCTATCTATCTACCTATCTATTTTTAATCTGAGGGAAGGCTTCTCTATGTAACTTTGAAGTCTATGTGTGCACTAGCTCTGTAGACCAGGTTGGCTTCACACTTACAGAGATCCTCCTGCCTCTGCCTCCCAAGTGCTATGATTAAAGTCATGCACCACCACCACCCATCCTTGTAGTGACTTCTAACTTTTGTCAATGTCCGAAATCCTTTGCTTCAGACTAGTACTACCATGTTCTTCTTTGCTATAGGTAAGATCTTGGTTCCTGCATGAAGTTCCTGTTACAACACTTAGCCACAGAACACTGTGTGCTGCCTATACAACCCAACTCTGTACTCAGATTCCCCATGACCACTCCAGAGTCAGGCCTGTTAATTATCCCTAACATACTCATCATAAATGTTCTTGCACATCCTGCTGAATCTATACCAGTACCCCAGCCTAGACAAACAACTTATACTTCAGAGCAGAGGCCTTCAGGCTTCATCATGGTCCCAAATCTCATACACCCCCAATTTCAGTGCTATAAGGAACAATTAGAGTGCCACTAGTACTTGCCCTATCCACAGGCACAGGACTAGATGTTGACTATACTACCCCTCTCTATACACAAACTTTCTGTGTTCTCTTCCAGGGCCTAGTCTATTGGATATTCCACATACATCCCAATATTTCTGTTTTCATATCCTGTAGCGTGTAAATCATGAGCCTTAGGCAGTGCCACCATAGTAGCCTGAAATCTTTGCCTTGCAGTAATGATCTCTAACTTCAACAAAGTCCTAAATCCTAGTTCCCAGTTTAGTCCCAGTATTTCATCCTTTGCTCTAGCCTACATGGTGTGCTCCTGGGAGGATGATCAGTCATCGTACCAAACTAAGAATATTGCATACTATATTAATGAACAACCTAGAAAGATATGTCCATGAATGCAATAGTGGTACAAACTTTCTGGGAATAATCAGCTCCTTAAGAGTGAATTTAAGGTCTACTCTACAGAAAGCAACACATGCCTGCTGCTGTAAGCTTTGTCGAGAACACATGGTTATGGAGTTCCAAGGCCCCAGTATTGAACCTCATACTATTATTTTGTTAAATGAATGAAGTATCAAGCTTCACTCTACATTCATACCTCGATAACTACAGATTAGTGCAGTTCTCAGACCTCCTCAGAGACCTTGGTGCAGTAGATTATGTTTAAAAAAGACATTCAAAACTGGTCATCCTGGAAAAAAAATGAGAGTATGTGCAATGGGATATTTGTAGCCCTCTCTTCAAGACTCAGGTACCATTGCAGGGAGCATTTAAAAAGATTTTATGAGTCTGAGGCTGCAGATGCCAAGAGTGAAATTGTGATCTCAAGACATGACAGAGTCATTGCTCTCACAAATACAGAGCCGTCGTGATTGCATGCAAAGGCCTGTGTAAGATGAGGCCAGGTCATATTCCAGTATGCTTGGTGACTAAGCACTCAAATATATGCCAGTATGGTTTCCATCCACATTAACTCTCACACTTCTCTAGAAGACACCAACTGTCAGGAGTTTGCCATTTAGACTCCGGAGCCCTCCTACAGTGCATCTTTGACTATGGGGGATGGCTCAGAAGTCTGTACCTCTAACTGACAAACTACTGACAGTTGCTGGCTTCTAGAGAAATGTGACAGTTAATGAAAGGGAATGAAAAACAGGCTCTCATGTACTTGAATACTTACTTAGTTACCAAGAAGTGCAACTGTTTGGGAAATTAGGAGGTGTGACCATGCTGGAATGCATATAGCCTTTGTGGATTATATATGTCACTGAGGGTGGGTTTTGAGGTTTACATTCCCACATCAGGCCTCGTCTCTCTCTCTCTCTCTACCTACTACTGATGAATCAGTTGGTATGGACTCAACAACAGGCCCAGTGCCGTGTTTGCCTGAATCCTGACATGATGATCATGAATTAATTTCCTAAAATTATAGGCAAGCATCCAATTAACTAGAGATAAAGAGATCCAGAGACCCTTTCAAGTCTCTTGCATCTTGAAGTCCTGAACTGAGATTAGAGTTTAGCTAGAGGGACAGGGTATTGACATATAAGCAGTTGTGGTCAGGAGGTGGCATCTACCCTCCCTTAGCTCACCCATCATTGTCTAATTGTTAGTCTTATCTGGCAAGGTGGTTTGATAGTAGGAATTGTGTGAAATCTCTTTAAGGAGACAAGGTTTTCCTTTGGGTAGAGAACATTGCTTTACCTGGCATGAGATTTCTGTAGAAATACTCATTACGTTGAAGTCAATGATTTGACTGTTCTGATAGATCAAGCTACACAGTTGTCTCATTAGTATATCCTCATTTCTGCTAGGCCTGTTATGTAAGCAGCCCATTCTAAAAGCCCTATTAAAACACAAATTTTTTATAAAGGATAACCATGGGTAAACCTGTCACTTCAAATTACCATTCCTTTCACTGAGATGTGATCAGTAGATTTGAGTTTGCTGGGTGATTATTGCTCCTGGGGAGATTTCCTTACTTACATTGGATGGTGACGTATAAAACCAACATTCAAAAAAAGTTGCCAAACAGGAAACATAACAGCTATTTGTGGGGATAACTGTCACTCACACACTTCACCTCAGATAGGTTGAGACATTCATACTGTGAAGTTTTGCCCGGATCTTGCAAAATACATGGATGGTGGAGCACAGTCTTCTTCATCGGTATCTATGAGATTAGATAAATGTAGCAATTTGGATTCAATGCTCCATAATTACCTCTATGAGTCTTACAGTGCATGTGTGGTATGACCCTCAAATCTGTGGGAACCAAAGTCCCTTCTTTGTCATATGCTAACCCAATTTTTCTTCTTTTTATATATCAAACCATATTCCTTTTCTGGCCTCTATCCCTATAGTATACAAAATGTCAGATTTTCCATCTTCAACACCAAAGAGTCTTCTGTGTCATATACCCACCTAAATCAATTTTCTAGGCCTCAACTTGAAATTTGAGTTCAAGGTGTGGTTCATACAATACACGCAATCAAATCCATCTTTATCGTAAATTCATGAAAATTGTTTATCTGCCATCAATCTTTGTAAAACCATAATCTCTCTCATATCATATACCAACCCAATCTCTCTCTCTCTCTCTCTCTATCTCTCTCTCTCTCCCCACTGTTGCTGCCTTCATCCTTATGAGACCACATCCCTCCTTTGTCATCTGCCTATCCACACTATCTCTCTTGCCATATAGCCAATATTTCTTCCCTAAAACCTTATCAGACACAAATCTCTCCCTTTCATTCAACCAAGTGAACTCCCTCTCTCGCCATGTACCCACTATTTCTGGACCCATCCTTCCAAGACACTCATTCCTCCTTAGCCATACACCAAACCTAATACTCTCTCTTATAATGTTTCCACCATTTCTTCCCCCAAACGTTGTGATGGCCCAATCTGCCCCATGTCATGTACTCACCCAAACTCCCTCGCTAGCCATATATCCACCATGTCTGCCCCCATCCTGCTGTGACGCAAATCCTTCTCTTGCCATATGCCCACTGAAAATTCTTCTATTTTCATGTAACCACACAATTTCCTGTCTTGTGATGTAACCGCCATTTCTTCCCCCAAACATGTCAGACCCAAATATATCCATGTTTATAAGCCCAACAAAACACCCTCTCTTGACATATACCCACCAAAACTCTGTTTCATGAAATATACCAATTATTTCTGCCCCAAACCTTAAGAGACCCAAACACCCCCTGGTCATACAGCTACCCAAACTCCTCTCTGGGCATATACCCATCATTTTGCCACCGGCTTTGTGAGACCCTAATCTCTCCATTGTCGTATGCCCATCCAAAGTATTTCTCTTGCTACATACTCACCATTGCTGCCCCTAAAGTGTATAAGACCCAAATCCCTCCCTTGTCATTTACCCAGCATACTCCCTCTGTTCCTATATATCCACCATTTCTGACCCCATCTTTCTGAGACCCTAATCCCACCCGTCATATAATAACCCAAACTCCTCTCTTAACAGATACTCATGATTTCTGCCACCTGAGTATTTGAGAATCAAATCCTTCCCTTGTCATGTACCCACCCAAATGTCTCTTATCATTTACCCATCATTACACTCTCCAAAGTATATGAGATCCAACTCCCTTCCCTGGCATTACCCACCCATATTCCCACTCTTTCCAAGCTCTCACGATTACTGCCCCAAAATTTTGGAGTCACAAATCCCTCCCTTGTCTTCTACCCACACAAAATCCCCCTCTTCAAGGCAGCCACCATTGATGCCCAAACTTTTGGAGACACAAATCCCTCCCTTTTTTCCTACCCACCCAAACTCCCTCTCTTCCATGCACCCACAATTGATGCCCAAACCTTTGGAGACCCAAATCCCTCCCGTGCCTTCTACCCACCCAAACTCCCTCTCTTTCCATGCACTCACCATTACTGCTCCAAACATATGGAAACCCAAATCCCTCCCTTGTCTTCTTCCCACCCAAACTCCCCCTCTTGCATGCACCCACCATTGTTTCACAAACCTTTGGAGACCCAAATCCCACCCTTGTCTTCTTCCCACCCGAACTCCCCCTCTTCCATGCACCCACCATTGTTTCCCAAACCTTTGGAGACCCAAATCCCACCCTTGTCTTCTTCCAACCCAAACATCCCCACTTTCATGCACCCACCATTGATGCCCAAACCTTTGGAGACCCAAATCCCTCCCTTGTCTTCTACCCACCCATGCTCCCTTTCTTTTCATGCACTCACCATTACTGCCCCAAAATCCCCCTCGTCCAGGCACCCACCAATGTTGCCCAAACGTTTGGAGACAAAAATCCCTCCCTTGTCTTCTTCCCACCCAAACTCCCCCTCTTCCATGCACCCATCATTGATGCCCAAACCTTTAAAAACACAAAGCCCTGCCTTGTCTCCTACACACCCAAACTCCCTTTCTTCCATGCACCCACAAGTGATGCCCAAACCTTTGGAGACACAAATCCCTCCCTTGTCTTCTACCAACCCAAGTTCCCTTTCTTTTCATGCACTCACCATTACTGCCCAAATCCTTTGGAGACACAAATCCCTTCCTTGTCTTCTATCCACCCTAACTCCCCCTCCTCCATGCACCCACCATTGATGACCAATTCTTTGGAGACCCAAATCCCTCCCTTGTCATCTTCCCACCCAAACTCCCTTTCTTTTCATGCCCTCACCATTACTGCCCCAAAACTTTGGAGACCCAAATCCCTCCCTTGTCTTCTTCCCACCCAAACTCCCCGTCTTCCATGCACCCACCATTGATGCCCAAACCTTTGGAGACACAAATCCCTCCCTTGTCTCCTACCCACCAAAACTCCCTCTCTTTCCATGCTCTCACCGTTAAAGCCACAAAATTTTGGAGACCCTAATCCCTCCCTTGTCTTCTTCCCACACAAACTCGCCTCTTTTATGCACCCACAATTAATGCCCAAACCTTTGTAGACCCAAATCCCTCCCTTGTCTTCTACCAACCCAAACTCCCCCTCTTTCCATGAACCCACTATGACTGTCCCAAACCTAGTGAAGAACAAATCTCTCCATTGCCATTCACCCACCCATCTTCCCTCTCTTCTCCTATAACCATCATTTTTCCTTCCCTTTCCTCGTTTCGCCTTTAGTCACTGTAAAAGACACATAGCTTTTCAACTAAATTGAATTCATTTTCAATTTAAGAAATTTATACCAATGCAATTTTCTTTGTCATATTTGGGCATTCCCCGTCTTCATGATAGCCATCTAATTGGCTCTCCCCCTCATCGGCTGCTGCGACCACGCTTGCTTCTCCAGTAGTGTGCACCTCGGCTTCCTTTTCAGGCTCCTCCTCCTTAGGTTCAGGCATTGCAGTAACAGCTTTCACTTTGATTTTCTTCCGTTCGAGGGCAGCTGCCTCTTCGGCCTCCCTCTTTCTCTTGTTCCTCTTCTTTGAGGAGTGCTTCCGGTGTTTGCTTTTCTTGTGTGCCTGGAATGGCAAGAGGTGAACACAAGAATTAGTTAATAGAGGGAGAAGTCAGGAGAGGCATGTGAAGGACACTTTGTCGGAAGAGGTGAGAATTGATAAGGGATTTATGCCAGGAAGGAGAGAGGTAGTGACTTTAGGTAAGAGTAAATGAGTAGAGGAGGGAGCTCCAGTAGGGTTCGTCAACTCACTTTTCCGCACGACATGTAAGGTGGATACTGCTTTAGAGCTGCCTTTGTCTTCACCATAAGGACTGGCCCGTTCGCTGCCATTGGAACATCACTACTGGATGTTGGGAGGTCCATGTCGGACAGTGATTCCTTAGGTTCCTTTGCTGGACTCTCCATCACCAAGTCGCGTGAGCGCGTGTTGTTTCTCCCTCGAGGGGCTGTGAACAACTGGCAGAGTAGGGAAGGCCACACCCTCAGACCTGAGTCATCATCAAGGTCTCGACCAATAGTAGGTGAGCTTGTGCTCTGACATCACAAAGCCTGGTTCTGACCCACAAGAATGCCTGGGGAAGGAAGGAACAAATAGTGGACTGTACCACTCCTGACACTTTGATGATAGGGGGAAGATATTGAGAAGGCAAAGAGAGTTTGGGTTTAGATGGAGACTTTGTTTAATAACTCTAAGGCAAATTTTCCACCTCAACCTTTTTTACATATCTACCTTTGTTGTGGTAGAACACATGACAGATCATTTGCTTCTCCAAATTCTTCAACAATGCTATCCCTGTCAATGGTTTAGTCCAAAATGTCCGCCTCAATCTTTGGCTAGTATCTTGAATGTCTTCCCTAAAATCATTCCCAAATAATATTCCTACTCCATGGCTTAGCCTGTTAACCGTACACACACACACACACACACACACACACACACGAATACTTGAATCTCCACATTCCTCTGTACCTAATGAATATACACAAACCAGTGTCCATATCTTGTCTGGCTGTGTAGCAACAAATCATGGCCTCCAGGCTTCCACCTTATCCCAAGTCAGGTGACCCAGCCTAGCCTCAATATCTCTTTTACTGTGGTGAGCATACAGCCTCCTTTAATATACTCACTCACCTAAGGAGGCTTTCTACAACCAACATAAGCCCAGTCCATAACCAGGGTTCTCCTATCTTCTGGTGTCTAGCCTATTGAGAATATCACACAGTATTAGACACTTGATTTTTAACATTCTGTTATGTATAACCTGGAAACCAAAAGAAATGTTCAATCTTGGTCTGGACTCCTTGCCTTATAGTAGTGAATTTTAGGCTTCAACATGTTGCAGCCTATTTAGAACATTTTTCCTATATTATAGAGAACATCTGGGCTACAGCCAGATATAATCCTATTTAGATAAACCAACAGGGGTCTTAGAGTTGCCCATACCTCTTCACACCATACCCAGACTTCCTATGTCCCCCTCCAGGATTTATCCAGGTGAAGATATCCATACTCTGTAATTGGTTTTCCATATTCAGTGGAATTTATCCTAGATTGAATAGTCCCTGTCCCATCAAAGAATGGACCCTTGCACTCTGCAGTAGTGATTTGTGGCATGTTTTAGGGACACAAATCTCAAAACACAGCATGATCCCACCAGCTACTACTATTCTGTAGCCAACACTGAGAGTTCCCCAACACTTATCATACCTGTACTGGCTAATGGAATAACCCCACTCCTTATGAAAAGTTATCGTGTCCTCCTAAAGTTCGAACCTAGTGAATATTTCCTGTTCCAAATACTGTTTTTCCACATCCCTCCAAACATAGCTCATATTGATGTGGGATTCCCTTTTGTATATCTATGTATCATTATGATGCATTCCAGTAAGGCTCTCACTGGTAGCTGCTGGTTTTCTCCTTCAGCAGCTACATGGCATCTCCCTGACTCTGCCTACTTTCTCTCTATATCTCTGTTCAGATTTCCTGCCTGGCTATATTCTACTAATCGATTGCCCAAAGCATCTTCTTGAATAACCAATGGTAATAAAACATATTCATAGCATATAGGATTCCTAGTCCCATCAAATCCTCCTGTGCTGTAGACAACATATACATTCCCACTGAGACAACCCCAACCTCATCAAACCACAGGATCTCTGGCTGACTACATAATATCACAGCATGCCAAGACTGTCCAAATCCTTCTACAATGCCAAGAGAAGTAAGTGCACCTTTCGAGCAGATAATTCTTTTCCTACTCCAGTAGAGTCCAGACCTGATGAAACATCCAGTGAGAACTCTAAAAGAGCTGTTTTCTCACACTTACAGTGACTTTTAGCTGTTTGCTGAGTTCCAAACCCTAGGCTCCATCTTAGTCCTACCGTGCTTTGATAGATAGTTCTAAGCTTCTGCTGGCACTTTCCCTCCAACTGGCCTTGTCCTAGCACATTCTTTTGTGCTGTATCCAGCATCTACATTCCCAACAGTAACCATCCTACCTGAATCCATCTGCAGGATGATTCCGATGCCTAAACCACTTCATTATATAACCAGACATCCCACAACCACCAGGACCCAACTTTAGCCAATTGAGTAACCCACTACACACAAATGAATATTTGATTTTCCACTTGCTGTCTGACTTACAGCTGCCTCATGTGCCTTGCATTTGCAAATTTTAGGCCTGTGAAGGTTTTCAAAGCCTTCAGCCAAGACTAGGTCCAGCAACTCCTTCTTTGGTATAGTCAACAGTTAGGCTCCCCTGAATTTAACACACCTACACCCATGTATGAAATAGTTGCCCTGCTTTCACAACTCCATTTCCAATCCAGACTTTCCATATCTTCCCTAAAGACCAAGCCCAGAAAATTTCCCCTACCAGATAGCGTTTCCCCATATGCCAACAAACAGATCATAAGTCACTACAAGTGTCCAAGTCTAGTTTTTGCCACTGATATTCTTGCATGTTGTAGTAATGCTCACAGGATTCAACAGAGTTCCAAATGCGAGGGCCGAATCCCAGCATCTAGTCCTGTCCTCCAACCAACATACATTGTCCTACAAGGACCTGCGCTGCGTGAATCTACATATAGTACTCATTTTGCTAACTATCTTACCCGAATCCAAATTCTGTATTCCTGAGTCCTCCACCATGGTATGGCCTGGTAAGTACTCACTCCCTCACAACCAGATATTTCATATTCTATCTCTACCTGGATCTAGCCTCTTTCCCAAAGTCATTATACAAATTTAGTTTGATCACCTAAGTAGCAATATCTAGGCTTCTATAATTTCGGAAATCCCATATCTTGGCCTTCCACGTGTGCGATTGCCCACATACATGCAGCAGACAAGTTGCTACCTTCACCCACCCACAGTACCCTCTGTGTTACCTGCAGCACCCTACTCCACCACATTCCTAATGTTCTCCTCCAGGAACTGGCTTCTTATATATGCCACCAACCAATACTTGTTTTCCATATCCATCTGCATCTAGCTTGAGTTTAACAGCCAGCACCCCTGCATAATCTGGCTGTTTGCCTCTTGATTCAAGGGTCTTCTCGGGAGTATGGTCCCAAATAACTCAGCTCAGACTATTCTCAGGAATCCTCCTTTTCTGTCGTGAACATCTAGGCTTTGCTAGCACTTACCCTGCACTAATACATCCACGGGACACTTTAGGTACAATATAGAACATTATTCCTTATTCAGATTTTCTATGTCTTCCCAGGTTTTAACTTGTTTAGTTTAGTTACCCACTCAGTACTTTGTACATAGAGGGCTTGATCTACCCAAGAAGCAACAACCAGTGTCCTTGTCTTCTCCAGCTGCCTCCATAGCAATCTCCGGCATTCTTAGACCCATCAACTTTTTCTGTGCTGTTGACAGCATCTAGATTCCCACAAAGACTATCAATCTCTCATAAAACCAGAGGAGTTGTGGCTGCCCTACATGACCATTCTATCCCCAGACTATCAGAATACTCCTCCATCGTCTTGATTTCAGAGCACTGCTCTGCATCCTATCATTGTTTTTCTAATCCAGTGGAGTCCAGACTGGATGGAACATCCAGTGTCATCCCTAGATTTCAATAGTAGTGACTTCTAGCTGTTGGTAGGGTTCCAAATCCTTTGTTCCATCTTAGTCCCACCATGGTCTCTTAGGCTGAATGCAACATATAGTGTCCTGCATGAATCTCCTGAAACAACACTTACACACAGGACACTCTAGGCTACCTATACAACACAACTTAATACCCAGATTACCCAGAATACCCATGTACTCCCCAGAGTCAAGCCTGTAGACTAACACCAAATGTACTCATCATACATGATTTTCTACAACTTGCTGAATTGATCACAGTACTTTAGCCTACATAGACAACCTATAACACATAACAGGTGCCTCTAGGATTCAGTAGGGTGTAAAATCTCACACCCCAGCACAGCCCTCCATCTATTCATGTGCTATAGTTAACATTTAGTATTTCTACAATAGTTGTCCTATCTATGGCCACAGGACTAGATGTTCACTATACCATGGCACTCTATACACAAACTTCCCATCCACTCCCCAGAGTCTAGTTACTGAAACTCCGAACACAACACAATATTTCTGTTTTCATGTCATGCAAAACATAAATCCCATGCTGCATGCAGTTTGGCACAGATGTCTGGACTCCTAGCCTTGCTGTAATGACCCCTAGAATTCAACAAGGTCCCCATTCCTTGGCCCTAGCCTATGCCAAGCATTTTGTCC
The DNA here is from genome assembly GCF_018167655.1 of Microtus oregoni. Lineage (NCBI taxonomy): Eukaryota > Metazoa > Chordata > Mammalia > Rodentia > Cricetidae > Microtus > Microtus oregoni. The sequence continues at coordinate 14,447 of NW_024544425.1, read as the reverse complement.
TTGGCTGTAGCCTACATCTATGCTCCCATAGGGATGTACCCTAGCCCTGTCTACCCACTTCTACTTTCAGAAAGCCTTGTGACACATAAAATACACCAATAAATACACAGACTTCCTGTGGTCTCCTCCTGGGTGAGCCTGGTGTTTACATCCCTATCTGACATTTTATTTTCTGGCGTAACTAGAATGGTCGAACATCCAGTGACCATGACTAGTGTGGCTATGAGTTCCTTGTACTTGATGGCTCTAGGCTTCTGCAGACTCTGGTTCCTCCAACTGACCTTGTCCTAGCCTATTCCTTTGTGCTATATCCAACTTCCATACTCTCAACTTGAACCATTCTACCTTCATTCAATCACAAGTGACATTTAAATGATTAAGTCACCTATCTTTGTCCCTAGACATCCCACATGCTCGGCCTCCAGGGTTTAGCCTAGTGAGTAATAACCAACACAAACATGAATACGTGTTTTTCCACATGCAGCCTGACCTACTAGAACCACATTTGCCTTCCATTTGCGAGCTTTAGGCATCTACAGGTTTGAATGTGTGCAGACAAGCTTAGGCCCAGCAACTTCTACTATGCTTTAGTTAACAGCTAGGCTCCCTCTGCACGAAACGTTCTTGCACACATGCCCAGACTGTCCATATCCTCCTACAAAGACTATAGAGGTATGCACCCTTCTGCAGAGATAATTGTTTTCCCAAACTAGTGGAGTCCAGACAATCTAGTGGCATCCCTAGAATAGTGCTTGTTCTCCCTCTCAATGACTTACTTATATCTACCTATCTGTCTATCTATCTATCTATCTATTTTTAATTCGAGAGAAGGCTTCTCTACGTAACTTTGAAGTCTATTTTTGCACTAGCTCTGTAGACCAGGTTGGCTTCACACTCACAGAGATCCTCCTGCCTCTGCCTCCCAAGTGCTATGATTAAAGTCATGCACCACCACCACCCATCCTTGTAGTGACTTCTAACTTTTGTCAATGTCCGAAATCCTTTGCTTCATGTTCTTCTTTGCTATTGGTAAGATCTTGGTTCCTGCATGAAGTTCCTGTTACAACACTTAGCCACAGAACACTGTGTGCTGCCTATACAACCCAACTCTGTACTCAGATTCCCCATGACCTCTCCAGAGTCAGGCCTGTTAATTATCCCTAACATACTCATCATAAATGTTTTTGCACATCCTGCTGAATCTATACCAGTACCCCAGCCTAGACAAACAACTTATACTTCAGAGCAGAGGCCTTCAGGCTTCATCATGGTCCCAAATCTCATACACCCCCAATTTCAGTGCTATAAGGAACAATTAGAGTGCCACTAGTACTTGCCCTATCCACAGGCACAGGACTAGATGTTGACTATACTACCCCTCTCTATACACAAACTTTCTGTGTTCTCTTCCAGGGCCTAGTCTATTGGATATTCCACATACATCCCAATATTTCTGTTTTCATATCCTGTAGCGTGTAAATCATGAGCCTTAGGCAGTGCCACCATAGTAGCCTGAAATCTTTGCCTTGCGGTAATGATCTCTAACTTCAACAAAGTCCTAAATCCTAGTTCCCAGTTTAGTCCCAGTATTTCATCCTTTGCTCTAGCCTACATGGTGTGCTCCTGGGAGGATCATCAGTCGTCGTACCAAACTAAGAATATTGCATACTATATTAATGAACAACCTAGAAAGATATGTCCATGAATGCAATAGTGGTACAAACTTTCTGGGAATAATCAGCTCCTTAAGAGTGAATTTAAGGTCTATTCTATAGAAAGCAACACATGCCTGCTGCTGTAAGCTTTGTGGAGAACATATGGTTATGGAGATCCAAGGCCCCAGTATTGAACCTCATACTATTATTTTGTTAAATGAATGAAGTATCAAGCTTCACTCTACATTCATACCTCGATAACTACAGATTAGTGCAGTTCTCAGACCTCCTCAGAGACCTTGGTGCAGTAGATTATGTTTAAAAAAGACATTCACAACTGGTCATCCTGGAAAAAAAATGAGAGTATGTGCAATGGGATATTTGTAGCCCTCTCTTCAAGACTCAGGTACCATTGCAGGGAGCATTTAAAAAGATTTTATGAGTCTGAGGCTGCAGATGCCAAGAGTGAAATTGTGATCTCAAGACATGACAGAGTCATTGCTCTCACATATACAGAGCCGTCGTGATTGCATGCAAAGGCCTGTGTAAGATGAGGCCAGGTCATATTCCAGTATGCTTGGTGACTAAGCACTCAAATATATGCCAGTATGGTTTCCATCCGCATTAACTCTCACACTTCTCTAGAAGCCACCAACTGTCAGGGGTTTGCCAGTTAGACTCTCGAGCCCTCCTACAGTGCATCTTTGACTATGGGGGATGGCTCAGAAGTCTGTACCTCTAACTGACAAACTACTGACAGTTGCTGGCTTCTAGAGAAATGTGACAGTTAATGAAAGGGAATGAAAAACAGGCTCTCATGTACTTGAATACGTACTTAGTTACCAAGAAGTGCAACTGTTTGGGAAATTAGGATGTGTGACCATGCTGGAATGCATATAGCCTTTGTGGATAATATATGTCACTGAGGGTGGGTTTTGAGGTTTACATTCCCACATCAGGCCTCGTCTCTCTCTCTCTCTACCTACTACTGATGAATCAGTTGGTATGGACTCAACAACAGGCCCAGTTCCCTGTTTGCCTGAATCCTGACATGATGACCATGAATTAATTTCCTAAAATTATAGGCAAGCATCCAATTAACTAGTGATAAAGAGATCCAGAGACCCTTTCAAGTCTCTTGCATCTTGAAGTCCTGAACTGAGATTAGAGTTTAGCTAGAGGGACAGGGTATTGACATATAAGCAGTTGTGGTCAGGAGGTGGCATCTACCCTCCCTTAGCTCACCCATCATTGTCTAATTGTTAGTCTTATCTGGCAAGGTGGTTTGATAGTAGGAATTGTGTGAAATCTCTTTAAGAAGACAAGGTTTTCCTTTGGGTAGAGAACATTGCTTTACATGGCATGAGATTTCTGTAGAAATACTCATTACGTTGACGTCAATGATTTGACTGTTCTGATAGATCAAGCTACACAATTGTCTCATTAGTATATCCTCATTTCTGCTAGGCCTGTTATGTAAGCAGCCCATTCTAAAAGCCCTATTAAAACACAAATTTTTTATAAAGGATAACCAAGGGTAAACCTGTCACTTCAAATTACCATTCCTTTCACTGAGATGTGATCAGTAGATTTGAGTTTGCTGGGTGATTATTGCTCCTGGGGAGATTTCCTTACTTACATTGGATGGTGAGGTATAAAACCAACATTCAAAAAAAGTTGCCAAACAGAAAACATAACAGCTATTTGTGGGGATAACTGTCACTCACACACTTCACCTCAGATAGGTTGAGACATTCATACTGTGAAGTTTTGCCCGGATCTTGCAAAATACATGGATGGTGGAGCACAGTCTTCTTCATCGGTATCTATGAGATTAGATAAATGTAGCAATTTGGATTCAATGCTCCATAATTACCTCTATGAGTCTTACAGTGCATGTGTGGTATGACCCTCAAATCTGTGGGAACCAAAGTCCCTTCTTTGTCATATGCTAACCCAAATTTTCTTCTTTTTATATATCAAACCATATTCCTTTTCTGGCCTCTATCCCTATAGTATACAAAATGTCAGATTTTCCATCTTCAACACCAAAGAGTCTTCTGTGTCATATACCCACCTAAATCAATTTTCTAGGCCTCAACTTGAAATTTGAGTTCAAGGTGTGGTTCATACAATACACGCAATCAAATCCATCTTAATCGTAAATTCATGAAAATTGTTTATCTGCCATCAAACTTTGAAAAACCATAATCTCTCCCATATCATATACCAACCCAATCTCTCTCTCTCTCTCTCTCTCTCTCTCTCTCTCTCTCTCTCTCCCCACTGTTGCTGCCTTCATCCTTATGAGACCACATCCCTCCTTTGTCATCTGCCTATCCACACTACCTCTCTTGCCATATAGCCAATATTTCTTCCCTAAAACCTTATCAGACACAAATCTCTCCCTTTCATTCAACCAAGTGAACTCCCTCTCTCGCCATGTACCCACTATTTCTGGACCCATCCTTCCAAGACACTCATTCCTCCTTAGCCATACACCAAACCTAATACTCTCTCTTATAATGTTTCCACCATTTCTTCCCCCAAACGTTGTGATGGCCCAATCTGCCCCATGTCATGTACTCACCCAAACTCCCTCGCTAGCCATATATCCACCATGTCTGCCCCCATCCTGCTGTGACCCAAATCCTTCTCTTGCCATATGCCCACTGAAAATTCTTCTATTTTCATGTAACCACACAATTTCCTGTCTTGTGATGTAACCAACATTTCTTCCCCCAAACATGTCAGACCCAAATATATCCATGTTTATAAGCCCAACAAAACCCCCTCTCTTGACATATACCCACCCAAACTCTGTTTCATGAAATATACCAATTATTTCTGCCACAAACCTTAAGAGACCCAAACACCCCCTGGTCATACAGCTACCCAAACTCCTCTCTGGGCATATACCCATCATTTTGCCACCAGCTTTGTGAGACCCTAATTTCTCCATAGTCGTATGCCCATCCAAAGTATTTCTCTTGCTACATACTCACCATTGCTGCCCCTAAAGTGTATAAGACCCAAATCCCTCCCTTGTCATTTACCCAGCATACTCCCTTTGTTGCTATATATCCAAAATTTCTGACCCCATCTTTCTGAGACCCTAATCCCACCCTTCATATAATAACCCAAACTCCTCTCTTAACAGATACTCATGATTTCTGCCACCTGAGTATTTGAGAATCAAATCCTTCCCTTGTCATGTACCCACCCAAATGTCTCTTATCATTTACCCATCATTACACTCTCCAAAGTATATGAGATCCAACTCCCTTCCCTGGCATTACCCACCCATATTCCCACGCTTTCCAAGCTCTCACCATTACTGACCCAAAATTTTGGAGAAACAAACCCCTCCCTTGTCTTCTACAAACACAAAATCCCCCTCTTCAAGGCACCCACCATTGATGCCCAAACTTTTGGAGACACAAATCCCTTCCTTTTTTCCTACCCACCCAAACTCCCTCTCTTCCATGCACCCACAATTGATGCCCAAACCTTTGGAGACCCAAATCCCTCCCTTGTCTTCTACCCACCCAAACTCCCTCTGTTTCCATGCACTCACCATTACTGCTCCAAACATATGGAAACCCAAATCCCTCACTTGTCTTCTTCCCACCCGAACTCCCCCACTTCCATGCACCCACCATTGTTGCCCAAACCTTTGGAGACCCAAATCCCACCCTTGTCTTCTTCCAACCCAAACATCCCCACATTCATGCAACCACCATTGATGCCCAAACCTTTGGAGACCCAAATCCCTCCCTTGTCTTCTACCCACCCATGCTCCCTTTCTTTTCATGCACTCACCATTACTGCCCCAAAATCCCCCTCATCCAGGCAGCCACCAATGTTGCCCAAACGTTTGGAGACAAAAATCCCTCCCTTGTCTTCTTCCCACCCAAACTCCCCCTCTTCCATGCACCCATCATTGATGCCCAAACCTTTAAAAACACAAATCCCTCCCTTGTCTCCTACACACCCAAACTCCCTTTCTTCCATGCACCCACAAGTGATGCCCAAACCTTTGGAGACACAAATCCCTCCCTTGTCTTCTACCAACCCAAGTTCCCTTTCTTTTCATGCACTCACCATTACTGCCCAAATCCTTTGGAGACACAAATCCCTCCCTTGTCTCCTACCCACCAAAACTCCCTCTCTTTCCATGCTCTCACCGTTAAAGCCACAAAATTTTGGAGACCCTAATCCCTCCCTTGTCTTCTTCCCACACAAACTCGCCTCTTTTATGCACCCACAATTAATGCCCAAACCTTTGTAGACCCAAATCCCTCCCTTGTCTTCTACCAACCCAAACTCCCCCTCTTTCCATGAACCCACTATGACTGTCCCAAACCTAGTGAAGAACAAATCTCTCCATTGCCATTCACCCACCCATCTTCCCTCTCTTCTCCTATAACCATCATTTTTCCTTCCCTCTCCTGGTTTCGCCTTTAGTCACTGTAAAAGACACATAGCTTTTCAACTAAATTGTATTTATTTTCAATTTAAGAAATTTATACCAATGCAATTTTCTTTGTCATATTTGGGCATTCCCCGTCTTCATGATAGCCATCTTATTGGCTCTCCCCCTCATCGGCTGCTGCGACCACGCTTGCTTCTCCAGTAGTGTGCACCTCGGCTTCCTTTTCAGGCTCCTCCTCCTTAGGTAAAGGCATTGCAGTAACAGCTTTCACTTTGATTTTCTTCCTTTCGAGGGCAGCTGCCTCTTCGGCCTCCCTCTTTCTCTTGTTCCTCTTCTTTGAGGAGTGCTTCCGGTGTTTGCTTTTCTTGTGTGCCTGGAATGGCAAGAGGTGAACACAAGAATTAGTTAATAGAGGGAGAAGTCAGGAGAGGCATGTGAAGGACACTTTGTCGGAAGAGGTGAGAATTGATAAGGGATTTATGCCAGGAAGGAGAGAGGTAGTGACTTTAGGTAAGAGTAAATGAGTAGAGGAGGGAGCTCCAGTAGGGTTCGTCAACTCACCTTTCCGCACGACATGTAAGGTGGATACTGCTTTAGAGCTGCCTTTGTCTTCACCATAAGGACTGGCCCTTTCGCTGCCATCGGAACATCACTACTGGATGTTGGGAGGTCCATGTCGGACAGTGATTCCTTAGGTTCCTTTGCTAGACTCTCCATCACCAAGTCGCGTGAGCCCGTGTTGTTTCTCCCTCGAGGGGCTGTGAACAACGGGCAGAGTAGGGAAGGCCACACCCTCAGACCTGAGTCATCATCAAGGTCTCGACCAATAGTAGGTGAGCTTGTGCTCTGACATCACAAAGCCTGGTTCTGACCCACAAGAATGCCTGGGGAAGGAAGGAACAAATAGTGGACTGTACCACTCCTGACACTTTGATGATAGGGGGAAGATATTGAGAAGGCAAAGAGAGTTTGGGTTTAGATGGAGACTTTGTTGAATAACTCTAAGGCAAATTTTCCACCTCAACCTTTTTTACATATCTACCTTTGTTGTGGTAGAACACATGACAGATCATTTGCTTCTCCAAATTCTTCAACAATACTATCCCTGTCAATGGTTTAGTCCAAAATGTCCGCCTCAATCTTTGGCTAGTATCTTGAATGTCTTCCCTAAAATCATTCCCAAATAACATTCCTACTCCATGGCTTAGCCTGTTGACCGTACACACACACACACTCACACACATACACACACACACACACACACACACACACACACACACACACACGAATACTTGCATCTCCACATTCCTCTGTACCTAATGAATATATGCAAACCAGTGTCCATATCTTGTCTGGCTGTGTAGCAACAAATCATGGCCTCCAGTCTTCCACCTTATCCCAAGTCAGGTGACCCAGCCTAGCCTCAATATCTCTTTTACTGTGGTGAGCATACAGCCTCCTTTAATATACTCACTCACCTAAGGAGGCTTTCTACAACCAACATAAGCCCAGTCCATAACCAGGGTTCTCCTATCTTCTGGTGTCTAGCCTATTGAGAATAACACACAGTATTAGACACTTGATTTTTAACATTCTGTTATGTATAACCTGGAAACCATAAGAAATTTTCAATCTTGGTCTGCACTCCTTGCCTTATAGTAGTGAATTTTAGGCTTCAACATGTTTCAGCCTATTTAGAACATTTTTCCTATATTATAGAGAACATCTGGGCTACAGCCAGATATAATCCTATTTAGATAAACCAACAGGGGTCTTAGAGTTGCCCATACCTCTTCACACCATACCCAGACTTCCTATGTCCCCCTCCAGGATTTATCCAGGTGAAGATATCCATACTCTGTAATTGGTTTTCCATATTCAGTGGAATTTATCCTAGATTGAATAGTCCCTGTCCCATCAAAGAATGGACCCTTGCACTCTGCAGTAGTGATTTTTGGCATGTTTTAGGGACACAAATCTCAAAACACAGCATGATCCCACCAGCTACTACTATTCTGTAGCCAACACTGAGAGTTCCCCAACACTTATCATACCTGTACTGGCTAATGGAATAACCCCACTCCTTATGAAAAGTTATCGTGTCCTCCTAAAGTTCGAACCTAGTGAATATTTCCTGTTCCAAATACTGTTTTTCCACATCCCTCCAAACATAGCTCATATTGATGTGGGATCCCCTTTTGTATATCTATGTATCATTATGATCCATACCAGTAAGGCTCTCACTGGTAGCTGCTGGTTTTCTCCTTCAGCAGCTACATGGCATCTCCCTGACTCTGCCTACTTTCTCTCTATATCTCTGTTCAGATTTCTTGCCTGGCTATATTCTACTAATCGATTGCCCAAAGCATCTTCTTGAATAACCAATGGTAATAAAACATATTCATAGCATATAGGATTCCTAGTCCCATCAAATCCTCCTGTGCTGTAGACAACATATACATTCCCACTGAGACAACCCCAACCTCATCAAACCACAGGATCTCTGGCTGACTACATAATATCACAGCATGCCAAGACTGTCCAAATCCTTCTACAATGCCAAGAGATGTAAGTGCACCTTTCGAGCAGATAATTCTTTTCCTACTCCAGTAGAGTCCAGACCTGATGAAACATCCAGTGAGAACTCTAAAAGAGCTGTTTTCTCACACTTATAGTGACTTTTAGCTGTTTGCTGAGTTCCAAACCCTAGGCTCCATCTTAGTCCTACCGTGCTTTGATAGATAGTTCTAAGCTTCTGCTGGCACTTTCCCTCCAACTGGCCTTGTCCTAGCACATTCTTTTGTGCTGTATCCAGCATCTACATTCCCAACAGTAACCATCCTACCTGAATCCATCTGCAGGATGATTCCGATGCCTAAACCACTTCATTATATAACCAGACATCCCACAACCACCAGGACCCAACTTTAGCCAATTGAGTAACCCACTACACACAAGTGAATATTTGATTTTCCACATGCTGTCTGACTTACAGCTGCCTCATGTGCCTTGCATTTGCAAATTTTAGGCCTGTGAAGGTTTTCAAAGCCTTCAGCCAAGACTAGGTCCAGCAACTCCTTCTTTGGTATAGTCAACAGTTAGGCTCCCCTAATTTAACACACCTACACCCATGCATGAAATAGTTGCCCTGCTTTCACAACTCCATTTCCAATCCAGACTTTCCATATCTTCCCCACAGGCCAAGCCCAGAATATTTCCCCTACCAGATAGCGTTTCCCCATATGCCAACAAACAGATCATAAGTCACTACAAGTGTCCAAGTCTAGTTTTTGCCACTGATATTCTTGCATGTTGTAGTAATGCTCACAGGATTCAACAGAGTTCCAAATGCGAGGGCCGAATCCCAGCATCTACTCCTGTCCTCCAACCAACATACATTGTCCTACAAGGACCTGCACTGCTTGAATCTACATATAGTACTCATTTTGCTATCTTACCCGAAACCAAATTCTGTATTCCTGAGTCCTCCACCATGGTATGGCCTGGTAAGTACTCACTCCCTCACAACCAGATATTTCATATTCTATCTCTACCTGGATCTAGCCTCTTTCCCAAAGTCATTATACAAATTTAGTTTGATAACCTAAGTAGCAATATCTAGGCTTCTATAATTTCGGAAATCCCATGTCTTGGCCTTCCACGTGTGCGATTGCCGACATACATGCAGCAGACAAGTTGCTACCTTCACCCACCCACAGTACCCTCTGTGTTACCTGCAGCACCCTACTCTACCACATTCCTAATGTTCTCCTCCAGGAACTGGCTTCTTATATAAGCCACCAACCAATACTTGTTCTCCATATCCATCTGCATCTAGCTTGGGTTTAACATCTAGCACCCCTGCATAATCTGGCTGTTTGCCTCTTGAGTCAAGGGTCTTCTAGGGAGAATGGTCCCAAATAACTCAGCTCAGACTATTCTCAGGAATCCTCCTTTTCTGTCGTGAACATCTAGGCTTTGCTAGCACTTACCCTGCACCAATATATGCACGGGACACTTTAAGTACAGTATAGAGCGTTATTCCTTATTCAGATTTTCTATGTCTTCCCAGGTTTTAACTTGTTTAGTTTAGTTACCCACTCAGTACTTTGTACATAGAGGGCTTGATCTACCCAAGTTGCAACAACCAGTGTCCTGGTCTTCTCCAGCTTCCTCTATAGCAATCTCCGGCATTCTTAGACCCATCAACTTTTTCTGTGCTGTTGACAGCATCTAGATTCCCACAAAGACTATCAGTCTCTCATAGAACCAGAGGAGTTGTGGCTGCCCTACATGACCATTCTATCCCCAGACTATCAGAATACTCCTCCATCGTCTAGATTTCAGAGCACTGCTCTGCATCCTATCATTGTTTTTCTAATCCAGTGGAGTCCAGACTGGATGGAACATCCAGCGTCATCCCTAGATTTCAATAGTAGTGACTTCTAGCTTTTGGTAGGGTTCCAAATCCTTTGTTCCATCTTAGTCCCACCATGGTCTCTTAGGCTGAATGCAACATATAGTGTCCTGCATGAATCTCCTGAAACAACACTTACACACAGGACACTCTAGGCTACCTATACAACACAACTTAATACCCAGATTACCCAGAATACCCATGTACTCCCCAGAGTCAAGCCTGTAGAGTAACACCAAATGTACCCATCATACATGATTTTCTACAACTTGCTGAATTGATCACAGTACTTTAGCCTACATAGACAACCTATAACACATAACAGGTGCCTCTAGGATTCAGTAGGGTGTAAAATCTCACACCCCAGCACAACCCCTCCATCTATTCATGTGCTATAGTTAACATTTAGTTTTTCTACAATAGTTGTCCTATCTATGGCCACAGGACTAGATGTTCACTATACCATGGCACTCTATACACAAACTTCCTATCCACTCCCCAGAGTCTAGTTCCTGAAACTCCAAACACAACCCAATATTTCTGTTTTCATGTCATGCAAAACATAAATCCCATGCTGCATGCAGTTTGGCACAGATGTCTGGACTCCTAGCCTTGCTGTAATGACCCCTAGAATTCAACAAGGTCCCCATTCCTTGGCCCTAGCCTATGCCAAGCATTTTGTCCTTGGCTGTAGCCTACATCTATGCTCCCATAGGGATGTACCCTAGCCCTGTCTACCCACATCTACTTTCAGAAAGCCTTGTGACACATAAAATACACCAATAAATACACAGACTTCCTGTGGTCTCCTCCTGGGTGAGCCTGGTGTTTACATCCCTATCTGACATTTTATTTTCTGGCGTAACTAGAATGGTCGAACATCCATTGACCATGACTAGTGTGGCTATGAGTTCCTTGTACTTGATGGCTCTAGGCTTCTGCAGACTCTGGTTCCTCCAACTGACCTTGTCCTAGCCTATTCCTTTGTGCTATATCCAACTTCCATACTCTCAACTTGAACCATTCTACCTTCATTCAATCACAAGTGACATTTAAATGATTAAGCCACCTATCTTTGTCCCTAGACATCCCACATGCTTGGCCTCCAGGGTTTAGCCTAGTGAGTAATAACCAACACAAACATGAATACTTGTTTTTCCACATGCAGCCTGACCTACTAGAACCACATTTGCCTTCCATTTGCGAGCTTTAGGCATCTACAGGTTTGAATGTGTGCAGACAAGCTTAGGCCCAGCAACTTCTACTATGCTTTTGTGAACAGCTAGGCTCCCTCTGCACTCAACGTTCTTGCACACATGCCCAGACTGTCCATATCCTCCTACAAAGACTATAGAGGTATGCACCCTTCTGCAGAGATAATTGTTTTCCCAAACTAGTGGAGTCCAGACAATCTAGTGGCATCCCTAGAATAGTGCTTGTTCTCCCTCGCAATGACTTTCTTATATATACCTATCTGTCTATCTATCTATCTATCTATCTATCTATCTATCTATCTATCTATCTATTTTTAATTCGAGAGAAGGCTTCTCTACGTAACTTTGAAGTCTATTTTTGCACTAGCTCTGTAGACCAGGTTGGCTTCACACTCACAGAGATCCTCCTGCCTCTGCCTCCCAAGTGCTATGATTAAAGTCATGCACCACCACCACCCATCCTTGTAGTGACTTCTAACTTTTGTCAATGTCCGAAATCCTTTGCTTCATGTTTCTCTTTGCTATAGGTAAGATCTTGGTTCCTGCATGAAGTTCCTGTTACAACACTTAGCCACAGAACACTGTGTGCTGCCTATACAACCCAACTCTGTACTCAGATTCCCCATGACCTCTCCAGAGTCAGGCCTGTTAATTATCCCTAACATACTCATCATAAATGTTTTTGCACATCCTGCTGAATCTATACCAGTACCCCAGCCTAGACAAACAACTTATACTTCAGAGCAGAGGCCTTCAGGCTTCATCATGGTCCCAAATCTCAACACCCCCAATTTCAGTGCTATAAGGAACAATTAGAGTGCCACTAGTACTTGCCCTATCCACAGGCACAGGACTAGATGTTGACTATACTACCCCTCTCTATACACAAACTTTCTGTGTTCTCTTCCAGGGGTAGTCTATTGGATATTCCACATACATCCCAATATTTCTGTTTTCATATCCTGTAGCGTGTAAATCATGAGCCTTAGGCAGTGCCACCATAGTAGCCTGAAATCTTTGCCTTGCGGTAATGATCTCTAACTTCATCAAAGTCCTAAATCCTAGTTCCCAGTTTAGTCCCAGTATTTCATCCTTTGCTCTAGCCTACATGGTGTGCTCCTGGGAGGATCATCAGTCGTCGTACCAAACTAAGAATATTGCATACTATATTAATGAACAACCTAGAAAGATATGTCCATGAATGCAATAGTGGTACAAACTTTCTGGGAATAATCAGCTCCTTAAGAGTGAATTTAAGGTCTACTCTACAGAAAGCAACACATGCCTGCTGCTGTAAGCTTTGTCGAGAACACATGGTTATGGAGATCCAAGGCCCCAGTAATGAACCTCATACTATTATTTTGTTAAATGAATGAAGTATCAAGCTTCACTCTACATTCATACCTCGATAACTACAGATTAGTGCAGTTCTCAGACCTCCTCAGAGACCTTGGTGCAGTAGATTATGTTTAAAAAAGACATTCAAAACTGGTCATCCTGGAAAAAAAATGAGAGTATGTGCAATGGGATATTTGTAGCCCTCTCTTCAAGACTCAGGTACCATTGCAGGGAGCATTTAAAAAGATTTTATGAGTCTGAGGCTGCAGATGCCAAGAGTGAAATTGTGATCTCAAGACATGACAGAGTCATTGCTCTCACAAATACAGAGCCATGGTGATTGCATGCAAAGGCCTGTGTAAGATGAGGCCAGGTCATATTCCAGTATGCTTGGTGACTAAGCACTCAAATATATGCCAGTATGGTTTCCATCCACATTAACTCTCACACTTCTCTAGAAGCCACCAACTGTCAGGAGTTTGCCAGTTAGACTCTCGAGCCCTCCTACAGTGCATCTTTGACTATGGGGGATGGCTCAGAAGTCTGTACCTCTAACTGACAAACTACTGACAGTTGGTGGCTTCTAGAGAAATGTGACAGTTAATGAAAGGGAATGAAAAACAGGCTCTCATGTACTTGAATACTTACTTAGTTACCAAGAAGTGCAACTGTTTGGGAAATTAGGAGGTGTGACCATGCTGGAATGCATATAGCCTTTGTGGATAATATATGTAACTGAGGGTGGGTTTTGAGGTTTACATTCCCACATCAGGCCTCATCTCTCTCTCTCTCTACCTACTACTGATGAATCAGTTGGTATGGACTCAACAACAGGCCCAGTGCCATGTTTGCCTGAATCCTGACATGATGATCATGAATTAATTTCCTAAAATTATAGGCAAGCATCCAATTAACTAGTGATAAAGAGATCCAGAGACCCTTTCAAGTCTCTTGCATCTTGAAGTCCTGAACTGAGATTAGAGTTTAGCTAGAGGGACAGGGTATTGACATATAAGCAGTTGTGGTCAGAGGGGGCATCTACCCTCCCTTAGCTCACCCATCATTGTCTAATTGTTAGTCTTATCTGGCAAGGTGGTTTGATAGTAGGAATTGTGTGAAATCTCTTTAAGGAGACAAGGTTTTCCTTTGGGTAGAGAACATTGCTTTACCTGGCATGAGATTTCTGTAGAAATACTCATTACGTTGAAGTCAATGATTTGACTGTTCTGATCGATCAAGCTACACAATTGTCTCATTAGTATATCCTCATTTCTGCTAGGCCTGTTATGTAAGCAGCCCATTCTAAAAGCCCTATTAAAACACAAATTTTTTATAAAGGATAACCAAGGGTAAACCTGTCACTTCAAATTACCATTCCTTTCACTGAG
>NW_024544424.1:0-32308 GCF_018167655.1 Microtus oregoni | reverse complement strand
TGTCTTATGATCTTTTCTACAAAAAAGGATAGTTATGTCTAGCATGTACTAGTCTTCAAGAACTTCATAGAAAAGAACTTTCTTTCATTATCCCTGTTGCCCTTACTTTATCTGCCCTACAGAGCAGGTTAGAAGTTCAATACTTTACACTTTAATCTGTCCTACAAAGGAGTATTAAAAGAAACTAGTTTCTGTCTCTCAAAATACTTGTCATACTAAGTTGTTCTTTTCATCAGAGGAGGTTGGAAATAAACTAGTTTACACTCCACCTCAGTGTGTCAATAGAGAAGGCTGTGATGAAGATTGTACCTGTCTATTATAATCAATGTCATTCTTACCACATCTGCTCTATGGGAAAGTTGAAGAGGGAAGTAAAGGGCACTAAACCTCATTCCATTTCACTGAGGAGACATGGATGCAGCTAGTGTCTACCATTCAGAATCCATGTTCTCTTAACCTTGATCTTTCCTATGGATATGGAAAAGATTTACTTAGTGTGATCTATTGCACAGTACATATTTGGAAGATGAGTCTGAGAGAGCTACTCTCTGTCTCTTGGAAACCATGTCATCCTATTTTTGATCTGTCCTACAGAAAAGGAAAGAAGTATCTTAATATGCTCTATGGCTCTGTTTATCCTATACTAAAAAGCTGAAGGGAGCTAGTGTTTGTATCTTAGAATTAATGATGAACTAAGCTTGATCTGTCCTACAAAGGAGGTTAAAATAGAATTAGTTGCCTTCAAACAAAATCTGTCCTACAGAAGAAGCACAGAGAGAACTACTGTCATTCTCTCAAAAGCCATGTCATATAACCCTTGATCTGTCCAATGGAGGAGATTAGGGGTTAATTTATGAGTTCTCCATTTCTGCCAGTCACACAGAGTGATGAATCTTAGAGGGGATTAGTTTATGTACCACAGAATCCTAGATTGTCCTAACCTTAATCTGCCTCATGGATAAGGTTAGGAATGAATTAGTAAGAACTATATTACAATGAGTCTTAATAGTCTTGGGAGATCTAGTGTCTGTCCTTTAGAATTCATGTTGTCCTAACCTTGTTCTGTATAACTTAGTAGGTCTTTAGTGAACTAGTGTGCTCTCTAACTCAGTCCCTTCTACATAGTCTTTGAGGGTAATAGTGTCTTTCTTCAAGAATCATATTGTGTTAATCTTAATCTTTCCTATGGAAAAGGTCATAGATAAACTAATATTCTCTTAAATAAACTGTCACTGTAGATAGCTTGTGGGGAGCAATGCCTAGCTTTCAGAATCCATGTTGTATTAATGTTGATGTTTCCTACAGATAAGGATAGAATTGATATATGGTGCTCAGCACTTCAGTCTATCCTGCAGAAAAGAGCTGGAGGGAGTAATGTCTTTCTCTCACAATTTATGTTGTTTAAATGCCCTCTGTACAACAGAAGAGTTTGGAAGTGAAGTAGTATGTTTTACACAGAAGACCTGTAGGGATCTAATGTCTGTCACTCAGAAGATATGTTTTCCTTTATCTGTCCTATGGAAGATACAGGAATAAAACCATATGTGTCCCATATCTAGTGTAATCTATTGAGGAGGATTGTAGGAGCCTGGTGTCTGTCTTTCAGAATCCATATTGTCTCAACCTTGAGTTGTTCTCTCAATAAATACAACAGTGACTTAGTGTAATATACCCTTTCATATATACCATGGAGAAACACAGGATAAAGCTAGTATCAGGATCTCATATCCAAGTGGTCTGACCTTTGATCTGTCATAAGGAAAAGCATAGGAGTAACCTTGTGTGTTCTCCACCTCAGTCTGTCCTACAGAGGGAGCTTGAAGAGAGTTATCATGCAACAATGTAAAAAGTACTTCTGGACAATAAATAATTACAGATATGCAATAAAGACAAATCCAGACAAAAAAGACCTATAAATGTGCTACAGTGTTGGATAAATATATGTAGGCTTGGAAGAGAGAAGAAAAATAATAGTTATTAAAAACAAGTAAAGGGTTTAAAAATCATAAAGTTTTTAAAGAGACAGAGTACAGAAAAAAAATAAACCATGTGAAGATGGAAAATTCACAGAGTTTGGATTGTTTATATTATTTTGTCATCTTTAAATTTTTTGACTGCAGAGAGACTTTTGATTCTGGGGACTGCTAAGCTAAGCCAACATAGATATTTCAAAGGTATCTTGAATTCAAAATTTGAGTCTAAGGATATTTTGCTTTGGAAAAGAGGTTCTTCTTTTGTTTACACAGAAGATGATAGCCTGTGGATTGTTTCCAGACCAACATGGTTTGATGGATCAAGAACCCCTGAATGGTTGCTGCAAACACCTCCGCAAAGAAAATACTTCATCCAATAAACAGCAGGAAGAAGATTGGACAGAATTGCACTCATATTCCCAAATACAGCTTGTAAATGTTTCTTTACATTTAAAGGGGGATATGCTATTGAGATGGATACTTTACATTGGTATGGATCTTGTTTTATTTATAAAGATTTAAAGTCAATTTTGTTATATGTATATGTATTTCTGATCTTGATTAAGGTATGGTTTTGTGTAGTTCATTTAAAAATATAATGTATAATTAAGAAATATAGGTTAATAGATAATCATCTATAATAGTCAAACTCAAAGTAATGCTAATTAGATTTTCTAAATATACAGAAATGTAGTTCAGATGGATAGGTATTCTTCAAATCTTTCAGAGACCTTCAGAATGTGGCATTTAAATTATTTTAAGAACTTAGGACTTTTCTTGCAGCACCAAACTACTTCAAGAGGATGATGGGCACTGAAGAGACTCCTTATGGAGTTGGTTAGCCATTTGGGCAAGAAACTGCTCTTACCTGGACTGCTTTATGGTGTGCTGCAAAAACTGAACATGCAGAACTCACAGAGAAATGAAAAGGCTGATTCAGTAATTACACATTTATTAGAAATTATGTCCATCATGTGTAATTACTGAATTGACCTTTTCTGAGCTTCAAGCAGTTGCCCACTGAAAACCTGAATTCTAGAGGCTATGTCTAAAAATCCATTCTGTATTAACCTTGATCTGTAATGCAGGATGATTGGTAACTAGAATGCTCTCCACATCACTCTGGCCTGTGGAGATGGCTTGGTCAGAGTTAGTGGGTATATTTCAAATTTGTGTTTTCTTAACTTTGATGTATCCTACAAATAAGGATAGCATTGGCCGAGGTTGCCCTGCACCTCAGTCTCTTCTTTGGAAAATAACTGAAGGGAGTTAGTGTTTGTCTCTTACAATCCAAGCCATTCAGACACATTATGTTCAACAGAGCAGGATAGGAGTAAACTGGAGAGCTCTCCATCTCAGTCTGTTCTACAGAGGATGTTGGTAGGGAAGTAGTGGCTGTCTCTCAGAATCTATGATGCTTTGAGATGATTTGTCCTTACTGAGGATGTTATTAATAAAGTAGTGTACTCCCTATATCAGTTGGTTCTATTGAGAGGGCTAGAGACTATGTCGCATCTATCTCTCAGATACTAAGTGCTAGTAACCTTGATCTGTTCTACAGAGAAGGTTAAAAATAAACTAGTGTGCTCTACCTCACCCTGTCCTACAGAGGGGAATGGAGTGATTAACTATTCATCTATTAGAATCTATGTCCTCTTAATCTTGCTCCATTCTCTAGATATGGTTACAATTGAATTAGTATGCTTTCCACCATAGTCTGTCTTGCTTAGAGGGAATGGATTGAAGCAGTGTGTTGGTCTCTCATAATGTATCTCATGAAATTTATCATCTGTTTTATGGGGAAGATTAGGGATGAACTAATGTACTCTCTATTTCAGTTTGTCCTACTGCAAAGAATTTGGAGAGAGCTGGTTTCTCTCTCATAGAATCAAAGTTGTCCTCAACTTGATCTGTTTTATGGATAAATTAAGTACTTATTATTACTTAAACTAATTTAAGTAATTAAACTAATTACTAATTAGTTGACATGCCACCTCCGGCTGTCCGTGAAAGAGTCTCAATGAATCAAGTGCCTGTCCCTCAGAAGCTGTGTTTTCCTAATATTTATCTGTCCAACTAAAAAAAAATGGAGTGAAGTAAGGTGCTGTCCATATTATTTTGTCCTACAGAGGAAACTTGAAGGGAGCTAATGTCTGTCTTTAAGAATGAGTGGTATTTTTAGCTTCTTTGTCAAAAAACAGGTATTTATAGGTGTGGGAATTGAATGGTAAAAAGAAAGCATATTCAACAAATGGTGCTGACATAATCAAATGCCAACATATTGAAGAATGAAAATAGATCCATATCTATCCCCATGCACAAACCTCAAGTGTATGGATCAAAGACCTCAACATAAAACTAACCACACTGAACCTCATAGAAGAGAAAGTGGGAAATACACAAACACATTGGCACAGGAGACCACTTCCTAAATATAACCCCAGTAGTACAGATACTAAGAACAACAATTAATAAATGGGATCTCTTCAAACCGAGAAGCCTCTGTAAATAAAGGGCACAGTTAACAAGATAAAATTGCAGATTACAGCATGGAAAAGGATCTTCACACACCCCACATCAGACAGAGAACTGATCTCCAAAATATACAAAGAACTCAAGAAACTTGACATCAAAAGAAGAAATAATTCAATACAAAAAACATAGTAGAGACCTAAACAGAGAACTCTTAACAGATGAATTTCAAAAGACCGAAAGACACTTAAGGAAATGCTCACCATCCTTAGCCATCAGAAAAATACAAATCACAAACAACTCTGAGATTCCAACTTACACCTGTCAGAATGGCTAAGATCAAAAACATTGATGACTTCTTATGCTGCAGAGGAGTCAGGTAAGGGGAACACTCCTCCATTGCTGGTGGAAGTGATAACTCGTACAACTGTGTTGGAAATCAGTATGTTGATTTCTCAGAAAATTATGAAAAATCTACCTCAAGATCCAGCAATACCATTTTTGGGTATATACCAAAAGGTTGCTAGTTGTTGTGATCCAGCTGTCCTCACTCCCCCTGACTGAAAGCAGAACTTCCTTGTGGTCTGTAATTGACAAGGATGATTGTGTTCTTTCTGGCCAGTGGGTCTCCACAGGAGTAGAGGTATAAAAGGTCGCCGGGCAAAATAAAGGTTGCTGTTCTTCCACCTGAAAAGAAGCCTCTGTTTCTCTATCCCGGCACCCCCCACCAGTCTTGGCTATCCAGGCTGCGCTGGCTGCAGCAGTTGCTCAACCATACCACAAGGACATGTGCTCAACTTTGTTCATAGCAGCATTATTCATAATACCCAAAACCTGGAAAAAACCTAGATGACCCTCAAAATAAGAATGGATAATGTGTACATTAACATATTGCAGTACTACAGAGTAGAAAAAAATGACATCTTGATGTTTGCAGGCAAATGGATGGATCTAAAAAAACATATTGAGGGCTAAAATGATGGCTCAGAGGTTAAGAACACTGACTATTCTTCCAGAGGTCCTGAGTTCAATACCCAGCAACCACATGGTGGCTCACAACCATCTATAATGAGACCTGGTGCCCTCTTCAGGTCTGTAGGCACACATGCAGACAGAACACTGTATACATAATACATAAATAAATGAATAAGTCTTTAACAAACATATTGAGTAAGATAACCCAGACCCAAAAACACAAATATAGCATGTACTCACTCATAGGTATCTTTTAGATATAAAGCAAAGAAATAACAGCCTACAGTCCTCAACCCCAAAGAAGCTAGACAAGAAGACCCTAAGGGAGACATATTTACATCTGCATATGAAGGAGAAAAATACAAGATCTCCTGAGTAAATTGGGGGTGTGGGTGTCACAGGAGACGGTAGAAGAAGAGAGGGGAGGAAGAGGGACAGGGAGAAATGTATAGCACTGTGAAAACAATAAAAAAGAATCAGTGGTGTGAGGAGTTTGATGGGGAAAGTTATGAGGGAGCAGGTGTGCTCTCTGCCAGTCTTTCATAACAAAAGAAGGCTTGGTGGGAGCTAGTGCCTGTCTTTCAGAATCTCTTTTCTTAAATTTGATCTGTGTTACAGGTAAGGAAGGATAGGACTGATCAAGACTTCTCTCTATCACGATGCAAAAAGCTAGAGGGAAATAGTGTCTATCTATCGGATTTCAATTGTAGTGATCTTGATCTGCCCTACAGAAGCAGTTAGAAGTGAACTAGTCTGCTCTCCATCTCAGTTTTTCCTACAGAAGAGGCTTTTACAGAGCTGGTGTCCATCGCTCTCCAAATCTTCCTAATTTGGTATGTCCTACTGATGAGTTTAAAAATATACTAGCTTCTTGTAAACCTTAGCTTATCTTATAGAAGAGGCTTTGGCAGAGCTAGTCTGTCCTTCAGAATAAATTTTATTCTAACTCATTCTGTTTAACAGAGTAGGAAAGAAGTGAAGTAATATGCTTTTCAATTTAGATTGTCCTATGGATACTCTTAGAATTAGTGCTTTCCTCTCATAAGCCATGTAGTCCTAACTTTAATCCTGACTCACAGTAAGTTAGGAATGAACTATTGTAATATCCACATCAGTCTTTCCAAGAGAGGATGCTAGGAGGGGCTAGAGTCTGTCTTTCAGTATTCATATTGTCCTAAATTACTCTTTCCTATTGAGGAGGACAGACATGAACTAGTTTACACTCCAACTCAGTCTGCCCTACTAAGGATGCTTGAATAGAGCTAGTGTCTCTCTAACAAAATATTTGCTGTCCTAACCTCCATCTGTTCTACAGAGGAGAGTAGGAAGATTAGGAGTGAACTAGCATAATCTCCACAACAGTCTGTCCCATGGAATGGGGATTGGAGGAAACTAGTATCTGTCACTCAGACTCCATGTCATCCTAACCTTAATCTGTCCTATGTAAGAGGTAAAAAAAAAACAAATAAGGTAGTCTACTTCAATTTGTACTAATTCTTTCTTGGAGAAAATTTCTCTTTATCAGCATCCAGAGTTTCCTAAGCTTGATTTGTTATACTGATGAGGTTAGGACTAGACTACCATGCATTCGACCTCATTGTGTGAATCTTGGATGGAGTTAGTAGTTGTTGCTCTATATTCATTTAGTCCTTAACTTGATATGTTCTGAAGAGTGAGTTATGAAAGAACTAGTAGGTTCTCTACCTCAGTATGCTCTAAGGATAAAGTTTGGAGGAAGCTAGTGTCTATTTCTCAGAATTCATGTTGTCCAAACCTCCTTGATATTTCCCCTAAATAACATTAGAAGAGAACCATTGTGCTCTCCTTCTCAATATATCCTACCAGGGGTCTCAGAGAAAAAGCTAGTGTCTGTCTCTCACAATCCTAACTTGATCTATACTAAAAAGCACAAATAGTGTGCATTTAAACTCATTGTATCCCACAAAAGAGGATTGGAGGGAGCAAGTTTATGTTTTTTTGTCCTAAATTGTTTATCCCAATGGAGTATGTTAGCAATGTTATTTTGTAATTCCCATCTCAGCATCTAACAGAGGAGTCTAAGTAAAATTAGTGTCTTTCTGGATCCATATCATTCTAACCTTCACCGGTCCTATTGAGGAGTTTAAGAATGAACTAGTGTGATCTTCAGTTCAATCTGCCCTACAAGGAAGTTTATATGAATCTAGTGTGCGTTTGTCAGAATCTGTGTTTTCCTAACTTGATATGCTCCATGGAAGATGTAAGTAATGAATTACTGTTCTCTCCACCTCATCATGTCATGTGGAGGAAGCTTGGAGGTAGCTATTGTTTTTCTCTCAGTGTCCACTTTGCCTGGTCCTTGTTCTGTAATAAGAATATGGTAGGAGTGAACTAGTGTGTTATTCATCTCAGTCTGTTCTATAAAGAGTGCCTGGAGAGAGCTACTTTCTGTCTCAGAATGCATTGATTTCTAACCTTGATCTGTCATAAGTACAAGTTATATTCCAATGTGCTCTCCATCTTAATGTATCTTACAAAGAAGACTTAGAGGAAGCTTGTTTCTGTCTCTCAGAATACCTGTTTTCAGCCCCTTTCTCTATCCAAAGTAGGAGGATAGGGGGTGACCTAGTGTGCTTTCAACTTCAGTCTTCCTAGAAGAGGTTTGATGGGAGCTGGTGTTTTTCTCTCAGAATCACAATTGATCTCTCCTGTAAAACACTGTGTCCAGGACACCTTAAACTTTATCAGTCCTGTGGAGTTTTAATAGGAGTTAACTAGTATGCTTTCCACTTCAGTCTGTCTTTCTGAAGAATTTTGGAGGGAGAGAGTTTCTCTCCCTTCAAAGTCCAGGTTTTCCAGAGCTTGATATACCCTACAGATAAGGAAAGGAATGAACTAATGTGCACTCCAACTTCTTCTGTCCTACCAAAGATGCTTTAAGGAACTTGCATCTATCTCCCAGAATGCATGTTCTTAGCCTTTCCTATTAAACAGGTTATGAGTGAACTACTGTGTTCTATAACTCAATATGTCCCAAGAAGAAGGCTTGGGGGGGAGTTCCTGTCTGTTACTCAGAATCCATTTCATCTTATGTTTTATGTCTTACGGAGTGGGATTAGAGTGAACTTGCGTGTTCTCCACCACAGTATTCCTATAGAGCATGATTAGAGGGAGCTATTGAGTTTATCTCAGTATCCATATAGTTCTAATCTTAAACTGTCCTCTGAGGGAAGTTGGTAATTAACTAGAATGATCTCCACCTGCCCAGACTACAGGTGAGGCTTGGAGGGAGCTGGTCTCTGTCTTCTAAAATCGACATCACGCTAACCTTTATTTGTCCTATGTATGCATAATTACACATAGTATAACTAGGAGTGGAGTGAGAAGCCTACTTCAGTCCTCCCTCCCAAAAAGTCTTGAAGGAACCCCGTGTTTGTTTCTCAAAATCCACCTTCATCTGTACTGCAGATAACTACAAGAGCATCCTAGCATGTTCTACACCTCCACTTTATCCTATGAAAAAGAGCTAGAACAGTAGTTTTCAACCTTTCTCATCCTGCAACTATATATATATATATATATATATATATATATATATATATATATATATAGTCATGATCCTCAAACATAGAATTTCTTTCATTGTTACTTATTAATTGTATTTTTTTGCTATGGTTATGAATTATAATATAAATATCTTAGTTTCCAATTGTCTTAATTGACCCTTGTGAAAGGGTCACTTGACCCTCAAAAGGGGTGGAAACCCACATACAGAGAACCACTATACTAGAAGGCACTAGCTTCTGTTTCTGATTCCAAGCTCTTATAACCATGATCTACTCTACAGTGTAGTTTCAAAGTGTTCTAGGTGGATAGGAGTTACCTCATGAACTCTCAATCTCAGACTGTCCTTCAAAGGAGAATTGCAGGGGGTTTGCTTTTGTCTTTTGAAATTGATGTTATTCTAATGTAATTGGGTATACGGAAGTAGTTACAACTGAACTACTGTGTGCTCCACCCCAGTAAGCCCTACAAAGTATGCTACGAAGGTAGATTTTTCTCACTATTTATGTTGCCCAAGCCTTTGCCTGTGCTAAAAAGAAGGTTAGAAATGAATTATTGGTCTCTCTAGTTCATTTTGTCCTATGTAGGTGGTTTGGAAGGAGGTACAGTCTGACTCTCAGAATCCACATCTTTCCAACCTTAATCTGTCCAATAGAGGAGGTTGGATGTGTCCTATGAAGGAGACTTGGGAAAAGATAGCATCTGTCTCATAGAACCCTTGTTGTGCTAACCTTAATCTGTCCTATGTTTAAGGTCAAGAAAAAACATGTGTTCCTGCACCTCAGTCTGTCCTGTATAGGAAGGTTTAGGTAGCTCATGTCTGTGTATCAGAACCCATGTCATCCTATCCTTCATCTTTAAAGGAGGACAGAATGAGCTAGTGTGTTCCCCACCTCACTTTACCATACAGAGGAAGCATGTAAGATGCTGATTCTTTTTGCTGTGTTATAATATTTTACTGCTACCTGCTGCATTGAAAAATTTTTTGCCTTTTATTTCTTTATCTAGCAAACAGAACAAGCCTGATCAAGACCTATAGACTTTATCATTTTCTATATCAAACTACTATGTAAACATATAAGAAATTATAAGGAATAGATAAATAAATTATTTTTTAAACCCGTTTCTTCAGTTGTTCTTACATATATATGTATATGAGCGTAAACATACACACCCAAGAACAATGAAGCACATACACTTCTAAATACAAAAACACAATGCTATTAGTCCTTATCATGTTAGTTGCATGTATATGTTTTCAGGGCTGACCATTTGGTATCAGATAATCAATTGTTGTGCCCTTCCCTAGGGAACATTGCTATTCCTACTCTTAGCACACCTTACTTGCATATAGTTCTTTGTTTATGGTTGAAACCTCAAAGAGTTTCTCCCCCTTCAAGTTAGCATTTCTACTGGTATTCTCCTTGTCCAGGTCATGTTTAGGTCATGAATTTGAAAGAGAAGGGGGAGGGTTTAGGTTAGGAAATGGAAAGTGGAACTGACATAGTCCTATTCATCTCAAACAATTAAAATTTATTTTTAAGAAAATAGTTTATGCTGTTACCATTAAAAATATCTTTCCTAGCATGGAATGCCTTACATTATGTACCTTTAAAAATTTGCTATTCAGGTTTTTTTAATATGCTTGAAACTAAATTTTTTCTTCAAACATGAGATCTCTTTAAGGACACAGTGACATTTTCTTATCTTCATTATCATTCAGCCTAAAAATATATCTCTCAGTATTAAATATTAAATATTCTTTTTGGAGAGTTTAGTCCTTTGGAAAAGCAGAATTTACCAATGAGATCCCCCAACTTATCCACTAAATAACATTAACAGGATCAGACTGAATAGATTGCTCAATAAGAGTGCTTGCTTCTTTCCCAGAGGACATGAAGTCATTCCCAGCACCCATGTTGCATGACTCACAGCTGCTTGAAACTGCATCTTTCAGTGAACTAGTGCCCTCGTCTGGCCTCTGAAGGTGCCTACACATACATGAAATACACTCAAGCAGATACATACTTATATAAATAAGTAAAATGAACAAGAAAATAATCTTTAAAAAATATATTGACAGAAGAACCATCTTACCCTACAGGGAAATGCTATGAAGAATTCCCTGAAGTGTACTTAGGTCCTTATTTAACCATAAGCCTAAGCCTTTCTGAAGTACATTATTGGTAACCTTTTGTATATTCAGATCTTTTTGTATATTATCGCATATAATCTCTAATCTGACTGCAGATTCAATCAATTCCAATGATCTACAAACAATGTGCATTATAGAAATTTCAAATCCATTCAGAAATATGATAAAAATGCCTTCACCAGGATATTAACAGGTTCTGATCAGAACTTATAGAGAGGGTCCTTAGGGTTAACAATTATTAACTCCTAGAAAGGAGTTAGAAAGATTTTTTCCCTATACTTTTAGCTTCTCCTCCAGCCACCAAACTTTTAAAAATTTCCAACTGGACTCATAATGTTCGTTTGTTTGTTTCATGACAATGTTTTTCTGTAGCTTTGGAGCCTGTCCTGAAACTAGCTCTTAGGCTGGCCATCAGGCTGGCCTTGAATTCACAGAGCTGTGCTTGTCTCTGCCTCCAAGTGTTGGGATTAAAGGTGTGCACCATTACCACCTGGCTAGATTCATTACTCCTAAGTAAACCATACAAAGGAAATTCTTCTTAGGAAATCCTCCCAAAGCCCCTTAGGAAAGTTGACATATAAGTCTTTAAATAGTTACCTTCTAAATGTTTTGAGGATTTCAATTCTGGGGATGACTCTTAGGTAGCTAGACAAATATTAATAGGGTTAAAAGATATTGAGGATGGAACTCTTCCTTATAATCAGCAGCTTATGAAATAAGAAACCTCAATTTCAGGTCTTTGGTAAATGAATTGGATCTGAATCTGAATCTCTCTTTTACCCTTGGTGGAGACATGATTTTTCTATACCATTGAGAAAATTAAAATCACACTATCTTGTTTTGACTTTCTGGTATACAATAAAGATAAATCACTTTCTTCTTTAGGAACCATCAATTCAAATCAGTTTCTCAATCACTTTGGCAGGAAAATGTACATCAGGAAAGCTGTTTGTTTGAGTAACTTTGAGAAATAGTATAACACTTACTTAAAAAATATAGGTTGGTACAATTGTCCTTTTGTCCAATGTCAATTCTCACCCCTCCAATGCTTGCACTATAAAATTGCCTCTCTGACTACCGTTGACTCTCATCCCATGATAGTTTTTTCCTCTTTGAGAACTACCCATTTTTATCATCAGGTGTATCTTATTTTATTTCATAATAAATTCTGACTCTCTTCTCACCTGGATCCTTTCAACAAAGATCACATGTAACAAGGAGCAGAACTAGACCAAAGGGAGATCTCAGTAACATAATGGATAACTTTTTCTTAAACCACATCCTGGGATAGGAAAAAGGAGTTAGCATGGAAATTTAAATTCATTTTTAAGGTTATTATAATTTAATGTTTATATTTTGTATATATTTCTTATCAATTATCATTTTTGTGTAAAAGTATAACCTGACTTCCTTTCAAGTTCACTGTAGTGGACATTGTGTTTGAACATAAACCTTTTCATTCCCAAGGTCTCTGTGCTTTGCTGTCTCTGTTCTATATAGCTTACTCACTCAATTATTGAAATCAGGGCACTGAATGACATTCCTAAGAGTGCCAATGACAATCACCTTGGAACAGAAAGTCCAACCATGTTTTTTTTTCTCTAGATAAACAATATTAACATCTGTCAAAGACAAAGAGGCAGGTGATTCATGAAAAAGCATCAAGCAACTGTAAGGAACCTCTTGAGAACTAAACATGCAATGTATAAAAAGATAGTTATTGATGGCTCATTCAAAATACATAAATGCAGATACACTGTGGCAGAGAACAAGTAGGTCAGGGATAGGACAAGCTGGATGTTTCCTGTATTACTTAGAAACATGTTCAAAAATTATAAAAAGAAAATGAACAAATATGGTGTGTAAACATGCTTCCAGGCGTGAAGTCTCCCACTTGAAATGAAAATAGGAAAGAGCCACCAAGGAGCACATAAGCCAATCCTCAATATTTTTGTTTATCTGCTAATATGTACATGAAGAGCAAGATCAATATTTCTTCAGGCCCTTAATGTGAAGCATGTGGCTGCATTAATGAGCATGAACTGATGATGCAAAATCAATAGCTCAATCTATCCTTAACTGACTGTACTGAAGCTGTGGAAAGCTTTCTTTTGTTGTACCTATGAAAATCAGCCTGTATACCTTGTTAAATGTGTGGATCAGAACCAATCAGACTACTTTTTACAGTCAGTTTTGCTGAATCTCTCACCTGGAAACCTGGTCTGGATGGGACTAATTAAGCCCAGCTGCAGCATGACACCTGACAAAGATGCTTACTTTGAGTTTGCCCTTGAGTTGAGCCTTACCACAAGGAAAATTTATATTCTGGCCTTCTTTGGAAACAAGAGTGGTATAGAAAAATGGGAGACTTGGTGAAAAAGAAAAGGGAACAAAAATAGATAAATACACGTGACAAAAGATAACCTGTGTGGGTATTCTGGGAAGCTGAAGTCCAGTGGAATTCATTAAAAAAAATAAACAATTAATTTGGGAGTCATTTAAAAGAACAGTTAATGACAAGACCAAGGTAGATATTTCTTGGAGGAAATATTACATGATATAATCATATGTAGAATGATGCTGTATAACTTGTACATATGAAAGTATTGTATTTTAAAATAATATATTTTATATATAATTATGTATGTATATATGCACCTTTCCCACATGATTATAACTTTATTTGAAAAATTATAAATTAATTTATTAAACTTTATTATCTAAGAAAATAAAACAATTGTTTTGTCATTGTGAAAACTAGAACACTGTCTGGACTATAGTAAAGCTGCTTAGTTTACTATGTTATACTGTTATTTATATGAATGCCCAC
Organism: Microtus oregoni; assembly: GCF_018167655.1. NCBI lineage: Eukaryota > Metazoa > Chordata > Mammalia > Rodentia > Cricetidae > Microtus > Microtus oregoni. The sequence continues at coordinate 18,360 of NW_024544424.1, read as the reverse complement.
AGAATTGTTCCATAATTCAAAGAAATTGCTTTGGTGCTCTATATAGAAAAAAAAAACTCTCTTTTGATGTTCTGAACACTGAGTTATTGAACTCACTAGATGCCCACCCCCTTTTTTGCTATGGTTACTAAAATGCTTAATGTTTCTTTTAATCCTCATCAGAAAGAAAACGTCCATGATATCATGATGTTTGCTATGGAAGCTTATGTTTCATATGACAAATGTTTACCTGTACATTATTTATCTGAGAATGGTGATCTCACTAAAACCACTTGCATAAAATTTGAAACCACTTTGAGTTCTGTAGTCTAGGCTCAAACTTATTTCTGCTTCTATTGAAATCTATCAGCCCCCTTATTAGCAAAGTCATGAAATAATCTGGTTGTTTTGGAGTCTAAGTATAAAATGTGTTCATTTTTGTTCCTCCTTCAACCACAGCCATATGTAACTAAAAAATTAGAAAACTCCTAGCCATGGTGTTTAAAGCATGTAATCCCATTATTCTGAGAACTGAGACAGGAATACCTACCTAGAGATGCCCTATCTCACATAAGCAGGTAAATATATGATGATATGCTTAGTCTGTTTCAATAAATACTTAGATCGATATTGTGAACACCATTTTTCCTAGTAGACAGGTCATATTGCAATAAAATACATCATTAGTGTCTAAATCAATACTTAAAAAAACAATTTAAATTTCAAATTTACCTGTGACTGTGGATGAGAGCATTCAAAGCTAGGCCATCAGACCAGCTGGTGGTGAAGTTGATGACGTTAAGCTGTGGATAATTGTGCGTTGACTGTCGGACCCAGCTCAGAAGAATCTTTTCAGTGTTGGTTTGCTGCAATCCAGCCATGATAGTTTTCATCACATTTTTGACCTGTTTGTTAAAGAAATTTTCAATAAAAAGCACATACCCCCAAACAAGTACTCCTCACATTTTTAAAATAGTAATGCCTCTGGTTCTTTTTTTTTTTTTTTTTTTTTTGGTTTTTCGAGACCGGGTTTTGACTCTGGTTCTTGAGGAAGGTTGTTTCCTAATTTTTTGAGACATCGCCACACTGACATCCAAAGGGGCTGTACCAGTTTGCACTCCCACCAGCAATGCAGGACTTTTCCCTTTACCCCAAACCTCTCCAGCATAAGTTGTCGTGAGTGTTTGTGATATTGGCCCATTCTAACAGGTCTAATATGGAATTTCAGAGTTGTTTTGATTCAAATTTTGCTGATGACTAAGGATGTTGATCATTTCCATAAGTGTCTTTTAGCCACTTTAGATTCCTCTGTTGAGAGTTCTCTGTTGAGGTCTGTACTCCATTTTTTATTGGATTATTACCACTTTTGATAATAATAATTACCCAAAGGATGCTCAACTATACTACAAGGACATGTGCTCAACTACGTTAATAGCAGAATTGTTTGTTTGTCTTAGCTATAATCTAGCAACAACCTAAATACCCCTCAACTGAAGAATGGATAAGGAAATGTGGTACATTTATACAATGGAGTACTACACAGGAGAAAAAAATAATGGCATCTTGAAATTTGCAGACAAATGGATGGATCTAGGAAACATCATATTGAGTGAGGTAACCCAGACCCAGAAAGACAATTATCATATGTACTCACTCATAAGTGGTTTTTAAACATAAAGCAAAGAAAACCAGCCTACAAATCACAGTTCCAGAGAACCTAGACAACAATGAGAACCCTAAGAGAGATGTACATGGATCTAATATACATGGGAAATAGAAACAAACAAGACCACCTGAGTAAATTTGGAGGATGGGGACTATGGGAGAGGGAGCAAGGAACTCAGGACCGCGAGGGGTGCACCCACACAGTGAGACCATGGGGATGTTCTATTGGGAACCACTAAGGCCAGCTGGCCTGGGTCTGAAAAAGCATGGGATAAAACTGGACTTGCTGAACATAGCGGACAATGAGGACTACTGAGAACTCAAGAACAATGGCAATGGGATTTTGATCCTACTGCATGTACTGGCTTTGGGGGAGCCTACACAGTTTGGATGCTCACCTTACTAGACCTGGATAGAGGTGGGTGGTCCTTGAACTTCCCACAGGTCAGGGAACCATGATTGCTCTTCGAGCTGATGAGGGAGGGAAACTTGATCATGGGAGGGGGAGGGAAATGGAAGGCGGTGGTGGGGAGGAGGCAGAAATCTTTAATAAATAAATAAATTAAATAATAAAAAAATAAATAAATAGAGATGTCAAGAAAAAAAAAGAAAAAGTAATTTTGTACTCTCACCTTCCAAAACTACAAGCTAAATAAACCTCTCTCTCTCTCTCTCTCTCTCTCTCTCTCTCTCGCTCTCTCTCGCTCTCTCAATAAGTACCCAGACTCAGGTGTTTTGTTTTCATAACAGAAAAGGACTATACCAGGGAAATGAAAGGCATGTTTGTCAAGGTGAGTCTTACCTGTTGATGGCCTGTTTTACTGGACAAATATGGAAATCTGTATGCTTATTATACTTATTCTCCAATTGACAGTACTATTAAATTGAAACACAAACATATGTGTGTATGTCTGTTTGTGTGTGTGTGTGTGTGAGAGAGAGAGAGAGAGAGAGAGAGAGAGAGAGAGAGAGATTATAAGCAATACACTTCATTGAATCAGCATTAACTCTAATTGAAATTGGTTAGGAATCAATTCGGTGTGATTGTTGTCTGAGAAATATGTTCAATATCATCTTTAGAGTCTAGCATACTAAAATACTGTTATGAGACTTGCTCTTTTTATAACTTTCAATAGACTTAAAAAGACAGGGTATAAAATATTAGACTTATTTTTAGTCAATAGTAAGATAAATCACTAGTGTTTACAAATAGAAAAGCAGTTTTAGTAAGAAAATGTTTGCTTATAATAACAAAAATCCCTTCAGAATGATGTAATTATATATATTGCATATGTTTTACACACACATATGCAATAATTGAATAAAAAGAGGGTAACAATTTTGGAGTTGAGGAAACACAGTAGGGGCTGGATGGAGCAAAATGAAACTAAAAGTTAAGTCATTCTATAATTTAAGGACAATATTTTTCTTTATAATGCATATTATTTTTTCCTTTCTATTAGATTACTATATGAAATTCAGCAAGTTACCTATCCATTTAATCACCAGATTATTTATCTCCAGAAAGAAGATTGTTTTCACAACATTCCAAAATACAGTGAACTAAAAATACCCTAGATCCATTTTGTAACTTAAAAGATAATGCCTATTATACTAACTAACTGCACCAACTAGCTTTATATCTGGGAAGAGAGAACCTCAATTCAGAAATTGCCTTCCTACGATCAGGTTACTGGCAAGCCCTTAAGACATTTTTCTTTTAAAAAAAAATAGTGATTTATTTGGGTGGGCTCATGCTGTTGTAGGTGGGACTATCCCTGGTCTTGTGGTCCTGGGTTCTGTAAGAAAGCAGACTGTTCAAATAGTACAAGCCACTGAGTTGCATGCTTCTATGCCCCTGTCATCAGCTCCTGCCTCTAGTTCCTTTCCATGTTTGAGTTTCTGTCCTGACTTCCTCCAATAATAAACAGTGATGTGAAAGTGTAAGCCAAATAAACTGTTTCTGCCCCATAAAGCTTTAGCCATGGTGTTTCACAACAGCAATAATAACTCACAGACACTGACTGGACTGAAAATGTTTACCTGTTGAAATTTTTAAAAATCGACAAGTTAACAATATGTAAAAGAGGAATATGCGTGCCTAACAGCTATAGATGCATGCTTTATTTTCCTTTTATCAATTGCTTTCAGCACAATTGTTTCCTAGTCTTGAATAGTTACAAATATTATTTAGAAATTTATTGAATTTCAAACTTTCATTCCCCTAAGTAGTCTGATAAAAATGCACATTCTAAACATTTTTATAAATTTTAAGAATGAAGTGATACTTCATTTCAGGTTTTTTAATCTACAGAATCATTTAAGTGACTATTCTTTTTCTTTTAAAAGCTAAAAATGGATCCATTATTAGATACTTGCAAGAGTAGGTAAGTAAATATGATTAATGCTTACCTACATAGTTTTCCTTTGTGTAAACCTAAGGTATGTGTGCACAAAAATGTGATGTGACAATATATATGCAATCATTATGCATCAATGTGAAATATAAATATATTTTGGGTTGGATTTTTTATCTATGAAGAGATTAACATATATTTGCCTTTGCAGTAAATACATATTTTAACAACTCATATTAGTTGTCTTTTTATGAACTGTTGAATGTAAATTATGGGGTATAATATAAAATCTGATTTTAAAACACTTATAAAGTTAGAGATGATATTTGAAACATGGTGATAGTTTGAATGTATGAAATCTGTGTAGATGTGTGGCACAATCTGCTGATAACTCTCTCTATCTCTTAGAGCTGGATTCTCCACAATTTTGTCACTCATCTCTGACCTACTACCTATTTACCTAGTTACTCTATAGATAAGTAGGTCAAATAATCATATACAATATATAATCTTTCACAGCATATTCTAATATTATGACATTCATGACCCCCAGGTACAACCATTTGTAGATGTATGCTTTGTGTACTTTGTTGAAGCAGAGTTGAAATAAGTCATTAATGGCATATTGGTGATGATGGATTTTCTCTGATCAGGCAAGCCTCCAATGATGAATGGAATTCATTTGCAAAATGCTTGACCAGACTGTCCTCTATGTGTATAATGTTTAAGGACAAAACAATATTCAATCCAAAATGCTTTTAGCATCATTGTGTGTCTAATTCAGCTTATCAGGCTCAGCCTCATTGGCATCGCTTCTACTAGAGCAAAATATTACTGAGAGAAAAAGAAAGAGTAATATGTATGTATAATTATTGTTTCTCCCTTTCCTACATAAAAATTGTTGCCAGGAAATCATTAAGATGGCTAGAAAGATGAACTGGGAATCAGAAAATAATCTTTTCTTCAAGACTCACAGTGCTTATGAAAGTATCAACTGAAACAAATATGTAAATATTTGTTAATTGGAATGCAATCATGACTAAGAAAGGAAGGGTAGATGCGTAGATGATGGCTTGGGCACAATTTTAGCCTGTGAAAGATTCTGAATTCCATCTTTAACAGTGAAAAAAGGCAATGGCAAAAGTGACAGTGTTACCTAGCTAGGTAAACAACGTATAATGTACAGAAAGCTGTACCAGCAAAGATTCCCCTTCGAGGAACAGTTTGTTACTCAGCTGTTATCACACAGACTCCTGCTGTTAGTCTCCTGGGCAGCTACCTGAATTTCAGAGCCCTGTCACCAACGGTCACAGCTTTTCTGCTGTCACACATCTCCATTGCTGATAAAATGGAACAGAATAAACTATCAGCCATCTGAACTTCAGTTAGGTCACTGTTGGCCAGATTCACCATGGTGTTAAATAAAGCCACTTAGATTCTCTGTCACCATGAGGCTATAGCTCCTTTTCTTTCAACTCCTGCCACCACTGTTCTCAGTCTCCAGAGCATGAATTAATAAACATGTGTCCAGCACAGGTTTGCCCACTTAAACTACTTCCCTAAATGTATCCCTCTTGAGAATCAGGCAATGAAGAGATGTGTCATCCTGATGAGGAACAGGGCAAGAACTAATTTGCACAGTTTGGCAGGACTTTGCAGAAAGGACTTTCAGCAGCAGAAAACATGGCACTCTCTGGTAATTGGATGTTGAAGTAATATTAAAAATAAATATACCAATGTGAATAACACTTAGAATTAAGAATTATCCTTAGCTTAGCCATCAGAGGTAGGTACCTGATTTAATATCACATGAGCACATATTATATATCCTTTAATTTATTATAAAGTCAAGTTCTTATTATGTAACACTACCTGGCCTTGATCTCATAACTCTCCATTGTCAGCCTTCTGACAACAGGGATTATAGGAGAGCACCACCATGGTCAGATGACATCAGAATTTTTTTCAAAGCCACTTATTTCAGAATGTATATATTCAGTTTCTTTTCAGGATAAGAGTTGTATATGAAGTGGAGACTAGAAAGGCGATGATGGAGAAGTAAGTTTGACATTCACAAGTTTCACAAGTCCAACATTCTTTATAGCAGTATTAAAAACATAATACATGGCGTTGGAAGAAAATATTTACATATATGCATTTGCTTTAATGCTATTCACAATTGAATAAATCTATAAAATATATTATATTGACCAGAGTCTGCTTTTATTTTTTCTGAGATATTGAAACTTCACTATTTAGTATAAAAACACATATATGATCTTGGTGAGAGAATCTTTTGGGATTCAAGGATGAATGAAGAGTATTGAGCAAGGGAATTTTTAAGGATTGTTAAGTGGTTTTAAGAAAATGTGTCAGCATGCTAGGAGAGGTGATGTAAGTAGGAAGAGAATGCAAGAGTCTGTATACTTGCATTCACAAAGCTAAGGTACTTTAAGTACACAATTGGAAAGTAGATGCACTGTATAATTATGTCTTAAATAAGGAAAACAGTAAATAAGGGAATTTCTTTTAGTATTTCTGGGTGTAAAAATCCTTCTCCCCATAACAACACCTCCCCTCCATGGTGCAGGGGAATTGTCTGTATCCTGTCAATCATGTTTTAAATAAATGCTGATTGGCCAGGTAGGAAGTATAGGTGGGACAACCAGACAGGAAGTAAAGGTGGAACAATGAGAACGGGAGAATGCTGGGAAGGAGGAAGCCCATTCCTCCACAGTCCTGCCCAGACCACAGAAGAAGCAAGATGTGACCTATCCCACCGAAAAAGGTACTGAGCCATGTGGCTATCATAGATAAGAATAATGGGTTAATATAAGTTATAAGAGCTACTCTGAGGCCTGAGCTAGTGGGCCAATAAGTTTATATCTAATGTAGACTCTCTGTGTGAATTTCTTTGGGGCTAACCAACTGTGGGAACTGGGCAGGACAGAAACCCCCACAAGCAGTCCCTCATGTTATGCCTCCCAAAGAATAAACATCAGAAAGCACAATGTTGACATTCTATCTTGGAGTGAGTGGAAAAGGAGTTGCAAGGGCACTAGAGGAGACGAGATTTGATGGAATCCTGTGGAAAACCAACTCAATGATGAACACAAGTTCACAAGCCTTTTGGAGATCTCTGAATCCCTGTGTTGTCCTCCTTGCTTTGTCACAGCTGGTGGCCATAATGCCCAGCATCATCTACAGACTGGGTGCCCTCAGAAGCTCTTACTAGGGTCATCAGAGAAATGTGTTCAAAACTATTACAGTCATTCTACTGGCACTTCTGGTGTCTTTTGTGGTCCTGTGTGCCTTATTTCATTTTTTAAATGTTTCAGCTTAATTCTACAAACAATTGATTGCATGGAAATGTTTCCTCCTTGAAGATATTTTGAAAGATACTGAGCAGCATAATGAAATCATTGGTGGCAGGCAGGGTATGTTGACACATAGCTGATTTTATTGAAACCATTTCTATATGAAAATGGCTAGAAACTAGCCAGCTTTGTATCATGTTAAAAGTTATATTTGTTTTCTGTTCTTTTAATACTGCTGTAAAATGTAGTTGAGCCCAGCCAAAATAAAAATATATCAGGACAATGGAATTATCAGTATGGCTGTTCAACTGAGGAAGTACATGGCTGGTCCCTCCACTTTACATCAGACTAAGTAATATTTACAATTCTAAATAAAATTCAACTCAAGTAAATGGAATAATCATGGCCAAATATTATACCCAATGAAAGAATCTTCACAGAAAAGAACACATATCAGACAAGACCTCCTGAGAAAATTATGAGGGGGGAGAGAAGGGAGGGTGGGGGACATGGAGGGGAGGGAGGAGGCAAACATGAGGGAATGGGATGTTCAAGAGAAGGGAAGAACAGAGAAGCAGATAAAGGAAAGTGATATCCTGATTGAGGGAGCCATTAAAGAGCTATTAAGAAACAGCACTAAGGAAAATCCCAGGAATTCTCAAGGATGACTCCAATTAAGACTCTAAGCAACAGTGGAGAAGATACCTAAATTGGCCTTCCCCTGTAATCAGACTGATGACTACCTTAATTGTCATCATAGAATTTCAATGATCAACTGATGGAAGCAGATACAGAGATCTACAGGGAAGTACTGGACCGAGATACCTGAGACCAGTCCAAGAGAGGGAGGAGTGATAATATGAGAAAAGGAGTTAAGACCATGATGCTGATACCCACAGACACTGCTGACCTGAGCTAGTGAGAACTCACTGACTCTGGACTGATAGTGGGCACATCTGTATATAAATAAAATTTAGACCTGCTGAATGTGGGGGGCATTTATGAGGCTTGGACAGTGTGTGAGGCCAATAGCAGTGGGACCAGGATGTATCTCTAGTGCTTAAACTGATATCTCGGAGCCCATTCTTTTTGGAGTGATATCTTGCTCAACCTAGATGTAGTGGGGAGGACCTTGGGTTTGCCTGGAAGTGAAATGTCAGACTTTGTCGACTCCCCATGGGAAACCTTAACCATTCTGAGGAGTGGATGGGGGAAATGGTGTAGAGGGAAGGTGGAGGAGGCAGGAGCAGGGGAGGCAGAGGGAATGGGGATAGCTATGCAAAATGAGAAAAGATTGTATTAAAAAATTTCTAATAAAAATAGAAGATCCCATTGGAGCAGTATATCCCCAAACCAAAAATATATACAAAGAAATGCTTTAGTCATTTTCCAAGACTAGAGTAGTAGCTCTGACAGATTTTAAATGCACAGAAATTTCCCCTGGAGGTAGTATAAAAGTGCTAAAATTGGTCTGTTGTGATGGTTACACATCTCTGTAAATAACCTAAAATTTTCGTTTGACTAGAGAAAAACATTCGTTCCTACAGATACTTTGAGAAGCTACTGAACAGATGAATTAAGCCTGATTGAAGAACACTGAATTTTACACAAAGAATTAGTAATTTATGGTTAAAAATATATCTTAGAAAAAAGAAAAGGCAGGCATATCTCAACTATCTCCAAATATGTAAACTCTTTAAAGATGCTAAGCAATCCTTGTCATTTTTACTTACAGTTGAAAATAAGTATACACCACTATTTTAACAGCAGCTATTTTCTCATCTAATCCTGATAGGAAATGAAAACATGTTCATGCATTTCCCTTTTGAGAGAAAAGGAATTATTATGACATTATATCCAATAGTGTTAAGTTAGTAAATAGGTACGTTTAAATTTAAGCTCATGTTGTAATGACTTTAAATGTTCATATGATTTTCACTTAACCAAATGACCTATGAGTTAGAATAAATTAGACAAGCACAAAAAGCCCTATCCTCAAGTTATTGAGAAAAATGCGATTCCAAAAGCTGACTGTATAACAGGCATACTCCTAAAAATATTCCTATTCTATTAATCTTTCATCATTATAGATATATATTTTGAAAATACAAGATTGATAAGTTTATTTTTTTTACAATGGTCATTTAAGGAACAGATAATTTTTCCTTTATAAAATTCTATAGTTTGTTAAGTGCACATATTTGTTAAAAATTTTTAGATATGGTTGGGATTTTGTCTTATTTTGCCAACCTTACCCCATGACAAAATTTCAACAATATCCCTACAACTATTCCAGAACATATTTTGTGATTATCCTATCCAAAATGACATACATGTGTAAATTTAAAAGGCAGTCCTGGGAAGATGGCTAGGTAATGTCAGTGATATGTGTTTATTTTGTAGGTCAATTAAATGAAAGGGGTTAGCAACCTCTTTTATAAAAAGGCAATGTCTGGTAGTATATTTACCTGCCAGTGGAGGATGATATTCCAAATCAAACCAAGAGTCAGCTTATGATTTCCATCCACTATGTCACTGCTTCCTATATTCACCAAATCAACCTGATAAAAAAAAGAAACTATTTGAATGGATAGCAAATGATTAATTATAAATAAAACAAAATGTGAAAGTATTGCATTTAGCTATTCTTAGAGCCTAAGCAACAGTACAGATTAAAAAATGTAATGCAAAAATGAAATGAAATGCATTTTTAAGTTCATTTTCCATATTAAATAAGTACCTAGGAACTGGATAATGAAAGCATTAACATATGAATGTACCACTGCACATTAAAGAGACCAATCAGAGTTCTCCAAATAAAATGGATAATAGTAATAATTCACAAAAGGATGCATGAAATTATGACATGCTGACTAGTATCAAATCAAGTTGAAACTTAGAAACAAAACACATAAAAATAAAATAAGAAGAATCAGCAGTATTTCTATTTAGTATAAAAGAAAATCTGGCCTGGAAGTCATGGTGCACTACTTTAATCCTAGCACTCAGAAGCAGAGGCAGGAAAATATCTATTAGATCGATGCCAACCTGGTTTACAGAACAAGTCTCAGGATAGTGGAGGCTACAAAGAGAAACTCTGTCTTTAAAAAAAAAGAAGGAAAGGAAAGAAGGAAGGAAGGAAGGAAGGAAGGAAGGAAGAAAGAAAGAAAGAAAGAAAGAAATTCTGATATGACGATTTTGGATGAAAATATTTGTCTGAAATCTCTTGCTTTAGAAAAATATTACAACTCTTATAAAAGCAATTGTAGCTAATAGGTGACTATCTTGTCTCTTCAGAGGACTGATTTGGGAAACAAAATATGTGTTTTACTTTTCATAGTAAATTTTGTTTGTCCTCAAGGGTTGCATATGGTGACAGCTTAGATCCCTTTGTAAAGAACTGAGAGATGGAGAAACATAAAAGTGGGACTTGGTGAAAGAATTTCAAGTTGTTGAGGGAATCAACTTTAGAAGAAATAGGTTTTCATGTATAAAGACATGTATAGCAAGGACCTAGATTAGTTTCCATAAAAGTTACTATAATATAATTTTGGTTTTCTCAGTTTGTATTTTTGTTTTCATTCCTTGGTATATAACCAAGCTCTCTCCTCTCTCTCTCTCTCTCTCTCTCTCTCTCTCTCTCTCTCTCTCCTCTCTCTCTCTCCCTCACACACAAATACACAAAAATACACACACACACTCACACACACACTCACACACACACACATGCACACACACACACACACACACACACACAGATTTCTAACATGTGATTCTATCTTCCATGCTAACATCATGCCTTTTGACCTGTAGTAGTAATAGTTGTTAATAAACATTTTGGTAAGTGACCAGTTATGCGAAATTTCTTATAACAACACAAAACACACCATCAAGACATACTATGTCACTTATCTTTTATGTTCCAAGCTTATTAATTAAAATTAAGCAAAACATGAGCTAAAGAAAATTAAGCACATAAATTTGGGCCTTGTGGTATATGTATATAATCTCATATTCTTGGGAGACAGAGAGACAGGATTGTTCCAATGAAATCAGCCTTTGTGTCTAAAACCTAATATACCAAGGAAAAATGTGGTACATATACCCAATGCATTTTTATTCAGTCATTGAAAAGTTTAAATTCTTTCATTTCTAATAAAATGGTTGGAACTGCATTTAGCTATGTAATCTCAAATAAAGCAAGCACAGAATGTCAAGCACTGTTTGGTAGAGCTCCTTTGCAAAATCTCCAAAAGTTGATTTATATTGATGTTGAGACTAGAATGTGGGTCACAGTATAGTCGGAGCACAGGAATTAGAAAGGTTGTGCTGGGAAAAGGCTAATTAAGGGTCAGTAAGTTACAGTATAATAGAAGCAAAAATTTCTGTCATACAATTTGCATGATAGGGTGACTATAGGCAACAATAATGTTGTGAACATTTCAAAATGGTAGAACAAAAGATTTTGGAATTTTTCACCAGAAATATGTGGTATTTGAAGAGTTGTATTTAATTTGATTTGAACATCACATGATATATATATATATATATATATATATATATATATATATATACATTGCAACTTTATATAAGATTCTATTGATAAGCATATTTTTATATTTTTGTTCCTAATATCAAATAAAATTGAATATTTTAAATTTTAAGCTATTATTTATTTATACATTCAAACATTTTATTTGCACAAGTGCCTGAATGACATATTAAGTTTCTTTCCTAATTATCGTGAGTTAATGGTTCTATTTTTGCTTATCCCTCTTTCTTCTCACTTTATCCTAATATGATCAACAAACTTGTGCTTTTTCTTGACATCTATGATCATTGTGATAGTTTGCATGAGAATTAACTCCATAGGCGCATGCATTATTAACCCCATAGGCTCATACATTTGAATGCTTGGTCCTTAGTGTGTGGAAACTGTTTGGGGAAAGATTAGGAAGTATGGCCTTGCAGGAGGAGGCTTGTCACTGGGAGTTGCTTTTGAGGTTTCAAAAGCATACACAAGGCCCAGTCTCATTCTCTCTGCCACTCTCTTATCAATAATATGTAAGCTTTCTGCAGCTGCTCTATTTCTGTGCCTGCCTGATGCCTGTCTGCCTGCTGTGAACCTGCTGCCATGCTTCCCATCATGATGGTCCTAGACTCACCCTCTGGAAAATAGAAGCAAGGCTCTAACTTATTATTTAAAAACAATGCCTTTGCCGGGCTGTGGTGGCGCATGCCTTTAATCCCAGCACTTGGGAGGCAGAGGCAGGCGGTTCTTTGTGAGTTCGAGACCAGCCTGGTCTACAAGAGCTAGTTCCAGGACAGGCTCCAAAACCACAGAGAAACCCTGTCTCGAAAAACCAAAAAAAAAAAAAAAAAAAACAATGCCGTTGTTATGATGTCTCCTCACAGTAATAGAAAAGAAAGTAAGACGAACATCCTTTTATATGATATAAGCAATTTTCATAGACAAAAATCCACAAGGCTTAAACAAATAAGAGATCATATGTAGATAAAATGATTTTTGTAAACAGTAATCCCCATTATTTATTCATTTTAATAATTACACTGCATTTAATATTTTAGATATTTTATAAAACAGCTATCCAACCCTCGTTGTTAGATATTTGCATGCTGCTATGATCTTAGCAGGTTTTCTTTTGTGTTAGTTTAAACTCTGCATGGATAAATATTGTGGCCTATATCACTTCAATACCAAGTATAATGATAGTTTTCATTATATTAAAGTACGTGTATATATATTTTTCTGTGTGTAGATTTTTGTGTGCATTTTCACATGCATTTATAAAATATGTTTACTATATATACTATAGATACATTTAATATTTAATAATTATTTAGTGTTTAATATTATTTAAATGTATTTAACATTATTAATAATAAATATTTAATAATATATTTAATAATAGTCAGCGTCTTCCCATAATTCTTTCAGATCCATCACATTCTTCAAACCCTACCCATTTGTGTCCTTTTCTATTTTAAAATAAAGGCCATTATGTCCAACTTCTGCTTCCATATACTCTTGGGTATGTGGCCTTCACTGGAGTATGATAAACATGCCAGAGGCTACGATTTAAAGAAAACTGATTTTGCCTCTCCAAGCACTATCAGTATGGGTGGAACTCAGATATGGGTGGGACTTCTTGCTCAACTCCCCCCTCCATGTTGGAATTTTGTCTGGCTTAAGCTTAACTCTCTGTATGGCTGAGAATTCATATTTGCAACTGCTTTGGCATTGCAATGTAGCACTGCAGTAAACAATGCAAGAAAATATTGTTTCCTTGGAGTCATTTATTCTTTATGGCTCTTAAAATCATTCCTCCTCCTCTTTAACAAAGATCCCCGAGCATCAGGAAGAGGGGGCATGATCCAGATGACTGCTTTAAGGCTGAGTACTTTCCAATCTCTTTGTTCTCTGCACCTTGACCGGTTGTGGATCTCTATATTAACTGAAATGGACTGCAAACAAAAGTTTCTTTCCTAAGCGTTAAGAGATTCATTGATCTATAGGTGTGATGAGAAGTCACTAGGACTGTTGGAATTAGGAGCAGTTGAGGGGGTGGTATGGAAACCTAGTGCAGCAGAAACTCCTGCAATCTATGAGGGTGACTCTAGTGAGGACTCCGCACAATAGAGGGTAGGGAGTCTGGACTGGTCATCGTTTGTAGTCAGAAAAGGCAACTAGTGGTGGGACTGTCTTTTCTTGTTGGCCAAAGAGGTCCTATGGAGATGCGTAAACAACCCAGTCTGATGCTAGGAAAAAAGTTATCTTCTGAAAACTGACAGCAGTTGCTGAGGACAACTTCCACTGAGCTCACTGACCATAGAGAAATCAAGCAGGGCAAGCTTGTAACATTCACCTCTACATTCTAGTCTCATCGCAAGAAGGTACTCTGCAGGCTATGGAACTACATACCTCGACACCAACCCCGGCACACAATTCTCCACCTACAATCTGCTCTGCCTGAAAGATATGGTGGCACAGAACAAGGGCAAGTGGCCAATCAACTTTTGCTTTAACTTGTCCACAATAAGAGAAGAAGGCCATGTCCTACACTACCTGTATGACCAGGAACCAGAGACTGAATTGCCCAGAGACTTATGGTAGAACCAAACGCAAGTGGCAAAAAAAAGTCATGAAATGATTCCTAATGACGTTCTTCTATAGTAATAGATTTGTGCCTCTTCTTATAGTTATCAAAGAGGCTTCCTCCAGCAACTCATGGCAACAGAGCCTCACAGCCAGATATGTGGATAGAGCGTCTAAATTGGAAATCTCAATTGGATAATGGATGAGTGAAAATAGGAGCAGGAAATACTGTGTAGGAGTGATAGGAAATGTAAGACACCAGGAGAACATGTCCCACCAAATCAGCTAAGCAGGAGTCACATGGGCTCACAGAGACTGAAGGGGCACGCATGGGGCCTGCATGGATCTGCACTAGGTCCTTTGTGTATGTTGTGGCTCTTTGTTTGCTATCCTTGTGAGAATCCTAAAAGTGGATATGGGCAGATCTCTGACTCTTTATCCTGTGCTTGGGACACTTTTCTTCATAGCGAGTTGACTTTCCAGTCTCAAAATGAGGAGTTTTGCCTTGTCTTATTGTATCTTCTGTTGTCCTGTCTGGAAGTCATCTCTTGGAGATCCCCTCCTTTCTGCAGAGGAAGCAGAGAGGGAGTGGATCTGGGTGAATGGGAAGGTGCTGGAGGTGGAGCTAGAAGTGGAGGGAGGGGAAACTGTGGTTGGGATATATTGTACGAAAGAAGAACCTAGTTTTAAAAAATCAAGTTGAGGAATAAAAATTAGAGCAAATCATCAAAAAGAGAGGAGGAATGGGTAAAAGTGAGTGATATTCTTATAATAAATACTAGGATGTATGTGTGTGTGTGTATATGTGAGTATGATCGATGAGAATAATTCTATGACTGAATACACTAATTCATTTTGTCATGCATTTTTATTCTAGGCAATGGAGGAGAGATGGTGAAACTTTCCATTATTTATGTTTTTAACTCTTTTACAGTTTTAACTTGGAAGTTAAAGTTACAGTTCATTCAGTAAGGAAAGTGACAGTTTACAAATAAAATGTTTATGCATTTTGGGCCAGCAATGACATGGATGTTTCATAGCTGCAAACCCTAATGACAACTAATCCATACCACTTAGCCAACAGAAAATAAAAAAAAATTCTCAGAGTATGTTTTCAAGATATGTGGCTTTCTCAGATCTTTTCTGCAATTCACATTTATTTGCAGGTGTAGATACTTGTATTCCTTAGTTTTTCTGTATAATACCCGAATAAAAGATACAAATTATGAAGGGAAAAGAAATAAACACAAACTATTTTGTCGCTCTTCAGTCTTGCTATTTGAATGGGGCTATTCCAAAATTACTACAAAGTAAATTTTATAAAATAATTGCACCCAAAATGAACACATTTTAAAAGAGAATATTTAATGTCATTTTAAAAGTTTGAGTATACATTCAGAATCTTGACACTCTTAAACAGTGACTAATGGCTTACAACCTACCATGGATTGGATTTTATTAGATAAATGACTATTCTAGTAGCTACCTTTTATGAGTATACTTTCATCATTTATTTGTATTTCACATCCATATATTTATTTATCACGAATAGTAAATAACCTACTAAGTTTCTTCCACCATACTAATGATCCAGGTTTCCTTTATAAACATCCTAAGAGTTTTATAAATTATTAACATGTAGTTAAACATACTTATCTATAGTTAAGTGAATTTGTCTCAAGGATTTACATAATCCTTCTAAATACAATGCATTTAAATCTGAAACTAGAGAAAATTCAATATGGCTTCACTGCCTTGCAGTATTGTGCTTTTCTAAAAAAAATTAAGATTTAAACTATTTAAAATTTCAAGAACTATGACATAAATCACCGCTCTCTTCTTCCACTGAGACATGCATGTAATGTATATTTTATAATTGAATGATGAATAGTCTAATATATATATATATATATATATATATATATATATATATATATATATATAAAATAAAAGGGAAAAATACTGTGATTGTATACCTGTCCATGAAACCAAGTTTTCCTCAATCCCTGCTTTGTTTGTATCATTTTAATATTGACTTATGACAATTTTTGTTAATTTATTTTGTATGCATGTACAATGTATGTGTAGAAGACAAGTTTTAACAGATTGTCTTCTCCTTCAACCATGTGGATCCTGTGGATCAAATTTAGGTCACTGATCTTGGCAACAAACAACCTTTACCCCGTGAGCCATTTTACTGTTCTCTTTCCCTATTTCCAATGGTTTAAATTTTATGAAGTCATTCATTCTATAACTTTTACCAGCTATTATATACCACATATATGGACTAAGATATGTTAAAATAATAGTGGCTTCAAACAAATGAAATGACTTTCTATAATTTAAACATTTTGATCTCAGTGTTGTAACATAGGACAATACTTTAATGAAGCTATGTTTTCATATATTGCTTACATCATATTTAACAATGAAGTAGGATATTTTGTCTGTTTGTTTTACGTCCTATAACCTTGAGCAAACATAAACACCTGAAAGGATGATATATGTTAAAACAAACATTCAGTCAATTGTGGTGTATGCCTTTAAACCCAGTACTAAAGGGGCAGAGGCAGGCAGATCTCTGAGATTGAGGCCAGCCTGGTCTACAGAGGGAGTTCTAAGACTGCCTGGACTGCTACACAGAGCAACATTGTCTCAACAAAACAAACCAGCAATTTAAAAGAAACAAATCAAGATGAAAGTATCAATTCAGGAAGCCTAGGAGACTACAAAATGTAATCTACACTTTTTGGCAAAGTAGGTATTATAACTAAACATAATTAAGTTTATTTTATAGTTTGACACTAGAGAGTAACACTTGAGAAAGCACATATTTTCCTCATTAATGATTTTACATTACAGAATAAAGTAAAATGTATATAATTTTCCATGCAGTATTACTTAAATTGAATTCTTTTATGCAATATACATTTCATATGTGTTAATATATTATGTTACTTTTCTAAAAGCAAGCATATATAACCTTTCCTTTCCAAGCCTTGCAATTTTGGCCATACAATTTTAAAAAGCATTATTAACATTAAGTTAAATAAAATCTAAAATTTGTAATGCTATTTGTAAGTGTATAAGTATTATTACACAAAACCTTCATATGAAAGTATCACTGATAAACAAGTACCTCAGGTTAGGTATAAATATACTTGAAAAAGTTGTCTTCCTCTCACTGCAAAAGTTAAAGTCTAAGTTATTTAGTAAGACTAGCAAACTCATATTATCTAATTCTTCAAATTCTTTTAAATTAAAGCATTCTTCAGCTTAAGAGTAACAATATTACAATGCATTGGACTATGAATTTAAAATTGAGATATGTATTTGTTGTGCATTGTTCTGTTTTACAAAAGAATATTTTGGAATATTTCACAGATGATGATGATGATGATGTGGATACAAATCATTGAAGCATTTGACAAATAGACAACAGTTAGTATTTTCACAGAGCTAACAGTACTGGTTTCTTCCGGAATATGGGAAATCAGCATTTCTAATGAGCAAGTCTTTTGAAGACCTATTATGAGGTTTGAAAATAATGACATCTGGAAATTTGGAGGTAAATAGACAGATCTAGAGAACATCATATTGAGTGAGGTAACCCAGATCCAGAAAGACAAATATCATATATACTCACTCAAAAGTCCTTTAGACAGAAAACAAAGAAAATTAACCTACATTTCACAATTCCAGTGAACCTAGACAACAATGGGGACTCTAAGAGAGATGTACATGGATATAATCTACATGGGAAGTAGAAAAAGACAAGATTTCCTGAGTAAACTGGGAGTACAGGGACCCTGAAAGACCCTGGGAGAGGGTTGAAGGGGAGGAGAGAAGAAGGGAGGGGAGGGGAGAAAAATGTATTGCTCAATAAATTCAATTAAAAAAAGAAAATGTACAATTCAGTGTGAGC